>NC_141377.1:11030560-11270791 GCF_017979445.1 Akebia trifoliata | reverse complement strand
AAGTTCGAGTCCGAGAAACGAGACTCCAATTTTTGAATCATAGAATGAATAGACTTTTTGAAGTGCCTACAAACCTAAGTTAGTTCGAGTCCGAGAAACGAGACTCCAACTTTTTGAATAATATATAGGCTTTTTGAAGTGCCTATAAACCTAAGTTCGAGTCCGAGAAATGAGACTCCAACTTTTGAATCATAGGCTTTTTGAAGTGCCTATTAACCTTAGTTGAGTCCGAGAAACGAGACTCCAATTTTAATAGGATTGTTTAAGTTCCTGTAACCTTAGCCAGAGTCCGAGAAACGAGACTCCAGCTTTGTTGAGATCATATTGAATTAATAGGATTGTTTAAGTTCCTTAGCCTGAGAAGCTTTGCTACAATAGGCTCCAGTCCGATAAATGAGACTCAAACTTTTTCAACTCTAAAAAGAATTTCAAATAGGATTTAACAAAGTTCCTACAATGTTATAACTCCAATTACCTTTGTTAAACCTTGCTATGATTGTTTTCGTTGCATAAGTGCATCTCAATTTTGAATCATTATTGTCAGTGAGAGAAGATCTCTAGGACCTGACACATTTTTACTTAGTTTCACACAGCATCACACCATTGCACACACGTGCACTTTTGCATCAGTCAGGGAGAATTTTCTAAAATTCAAGGATCTGACACCGTCAGTGTGAGTTTGCGCTCAAGGACCTGACAACCTTTTGATTCGGGGAGAGCTTTATTCTCAAGGATCCGAACACCCTGACGAATTGCTAAATCAGGCTGCAAAATGAACTGTCACTAGCTTTGGCATTCAGATATCGCACTATCTACCAAAATAGCTTTGCTATCTAGTTTGCTTCAACCCTCTGCCAAAGAGGGGCATCTGTAGACACCCCATTTTTGCATCCGCCTGATTAATCAACTCGTCAACCCGATCGCAAGGATTCCCAATGATGGATGTGTATTCCATTGCTTTACTTTGTTACCAGATTTGTTTCAGAAATCCAGATGAGGTATCTCGAATTGACAAAACCTTAGAAACCACGCTACGCTAGGAAAATACGACCCCAGAAACATAGAAATCATCATCTTGCAGACCAAAAAGAAGCTTCACGATAAAAATCACTAAAAATTATCAAATTACCAAATACCACCCCTAACCTCAAAACAATCCTAGAGCCTACGTTACGCTTAGGAAAACCCATTCGAACACATAAAATGACAAATCGGAACCAAATAAATCATTTCACCAATTTTAACAGATTTGACAAAATTACGAAAATGCCCCTCATAAAGTTCACAACCATTTCACACAAAAAATTTCATAAATAACAAAAACTAATATTTCCATTGAATTCCTTACGAAAAACCGATTCTAAAACATCCTAGAACATTAAAAACCGACTTAAAACGTGAAAAGTCCTCTCCGGGGGTAAAATGGTAATTTCACATTTTCATAATTAAAAAATTCGAAATTAATAAATAAAACATTAAATAATTAAAGTGAAACATTAATGAAATTAATTTAAAATTTTGAATCTAAAAAATCGATTAATCGGACTCTCAGGCAAAATTGTTGAGGGTTCGTGGGATATTTCTTTAAGGACCCCTCCATTTGGGGGTCCAAAGAATTAAAGAAAGAATAGAGGGGGGTTCTCCAAAAATTAAAAGTAAATCAAGCAAGACTGAAGTCAAGGTATTAAAGTCAATCAAGTGAGACTAAAGTCAAAATTAAAGTCAATTAAGCAAGACTGAAGTCAATATTAAAAGTCAATCAATTAAGACTAAAGTCAAAACATTAAAAGTCAATCAAATAAGACCAAAAGTCATAATAGAATTATAATTGATTAATAACTCTATCTAATAGAGTTCTAACTTAAAAACAATTCTACCTAAAACAATTCTAACTTAAACACAATTCTTCTACCTAAAACAAGTCAAATTAAAACACAACTCTAATTAAAAGATCTATATAAACACTAACTCTATCCAATCAACCCCTAAAAACATCTATAAATAGAGGTGCTCACACCCTATTTCGTATCAAATCATAAACCCTAAGAGAAGTAGGTCTAGAAGCTCCCCTAGCCCCCCATAAACCCTAGTTTTGGAGCCCCAACTCCTTAGCTAACATCCCTCCTTCAATTTTAGTCTAGAAAATATCCAAAAGCCTTCTAAAAACACCTCCAAATCCGCAACAAACTTGAAGAGTTCAGATTCAAAAACAAGGAGATACCTTGCCTCGGAGATCCGAAGACAAATCCGGAAACAGAACGAAGCAAGGGAGCACGGTACAAGGAGCCCTTTTTGTCAGATCTGAGGGAGTAAAGTCCTTGCATCGGAAAGGTATTTTTTTTATTTTCTATTTTTATCTAGGTTTTAGCAATGTAATTTACTTGGGAATTTAGTAGAGACCGGCTTTGGCCGGGCGGGATGGTGCCTAACACCTTCCAATCCCGTAACATGATCCCCGAATTCAGTTTTCTTGGTTTTAGATTAGTTTTTATCCGTTTAGAGTCATTGAACGGTTCCTAGACCGTAATAACTAGGTGGCGACTCCCAAACCTCAAGGGTCAAAAGCGGATCCGCGCACCCCGCGGATCGAGGGCGCTTTCAGGTTTATGATTTGATCCGAAAATAGAGTGTGGAGGCTCCTATTTATAAAGTTTTTAGAAGCATTAGGGTTTGATTAGGGTTTCTTTTTAGGATTTCAATTAGGGTTTAGACTTTGGTCTCATGAGATGGACTTAGTCTTTAGGGTTTTGACTTTAGTCTTAGGAGATTGACTTGATTAGTTTAGATTAGGGTTTTGATTAGGGTTTTGACTTTAGTCTTATGAGATTGACTTGATAGTTTAGATTAGGGTTTTGATTTAGGATTTTGACTTTAGTCTTATGAGATTGACTTTAATACTTGACTTTAGTCTTACTTAATTGACTTTAATTTTGACTTTAGTTTTATTTGATTGACTTTTAATATCTTGACTTTAGTCTTGCTTGATTGACTTTAAATTTTTGGAGAACCCCTCTCTATTATATCTTTAATTCTTTGGACCCCCAAATGGAGGGGTCCTTAAAGAAATATCTTGCGAACCCTCAACAATTTTGCCTGAAAGCCTGATTGATCGATTTTTTTGTTCACATTTTAAAATTAATTTTATTAATGTTTCACTTTACATTATTTAATGATTTATTTATTAATTTCGAAATCTTTAATTTTTAAAATTGTGAAATTACCATTTTGCCATCGGAGAGGATTTTTTACGTTTTAAGTCGTTTTTCCATGTTCCAGGATGTTTTGGAATCAGTTTTTCGTAAGGATTCAATGGGAATGTTGGTTTTTGTCATTTATGAATTTTTTTTTTGTATGAAATGGTCGTGAACTTTATGAGGGGTATTTTCGTAATTTTGTCGAATTCTGTTTAAAATTTGGTGAAAGATTTATTTGGTTCCGATTTGTTGTTTTATGTGTTGAATGGGTTTTCCTAAGCGTAATGTAGGCTCTAGGGTTGTTTTGAGTTAGGGGTATTTTGATAATTTGATCAATTTTTAGTGATTTTTATCGTGAAGCTTTTTTTTTATTTGTAAGATGATGATTTCTATGTTTCTGGAGTCGTATTTTCCTAGCGTAGCGTGATTCTAAGATTTTGTCAGTTCGAGATACCTCATCCGGATTTCTGAAACACATCTAGTAACAAAATAAAGCAATGGAATACACATCCATCATTGGGAATCATTGTGATCGGGTTGACGAGTTGATTAATCAGGCGAGTGCAAATATGGGGTGTCTACAGAGAGGCTAAAAATGAGAGAGTTAATGTCTTTTTATAGAAAAAATTAGGTTCGCTTTGACAACACGTTTTTGCCATTTTCTCATCTGAATCTGATCTTCTACTAGAAATAAAAAAATATGTTCCCCTTTCAATTAGGTTTTTAATCCCTCTAACCTCTATCCGTTTTGATAATCAAGTCAAAAGTTATATCCAAAATAATGAAATGTAACAGACTTAAAGTCTCTGACTTGTTACGTATTTTGATCGATTTGAAGCTTGAATAAGTTTTGTTTCGTGAAATACAAATTTGTCATCCTTTGAATCAATTTGCTAACCCTAAAATCTCATATTATTTCTATAAGTGAGTCAAAAGTTAAGGGTAAAACAACATGATATGGCATATTTAAAATTTGATTTTGTCAATTCGAATCCATCGAATCTCTTTAATCGTGTTTTAACTTTGACCTTGAACGTTGACTTGGGTCTTTTTCCTCTCTTTGATTCTTCAATTCCTATATGTTTTGTTTGCAAGAAATGAACATATAATTAAACTCTTTAAATTCATGAAAATACATGCATTTTTGTCAGTAAAATGTAACTTGTGATGAATTAATTATTATGCATGATTTTATTAAAAAATCATAACTCTAGGTTAGAAAATATGGTTAAGTAATAATGAGAAAATACACACTTTTATGTACTTAACAAACAATAGACATTCCACTCACTCAGTCGAATATGACGAATGGAGCTGCTAAGCTTCACAAATACTACATGTCTAGGCTGTGTTGGATCTACTCGCTCATCGATTTACCCTATACAAGTTTATCCCTAAAAAAAATGCAAATTAACTTTACCTTTTGATTGAAAGTCAACTTCAATTTTTTTATTGAATTGATGGTGAAAATTTGGCTCTATTCAAATGATTATTTCATAATTTATGTTTTGAAAGGTATTTTAACAGCAAAAAAAAAAAAAAAAAAAAAAATCAATATTTCACTTGTAATTCATTAACAAAAGGGTTGTCTGACTTTCGGTCAAGGTGTAAACCTAATCTTGCATCTTTTAGTAGGGCTGCAACTTGAGCGGGTTGAGGATCAACCTACGCCCAACACACAGTTGACAAACACCAACCCGTGCCAAACCCAACCTTGGGTACGAAACGCTCAACCCAAGCCCAATCTAAGCTAAATTGGCTTATTTCTCATTAATATTAGATAATTTAGTATGATAATGACTTATATAAAGATAAGTGTATGTAAGAAAATATAAAATTTATAATTATTTGTCCTAAAACTATAATTCAAAGTTCACATACATGAAATTATAAGTAAAATGTTAAGAAAAATATGGTGATGATTAACTAAAGTATAAAATGTGAATAGTAGAAATAAACAAAGATATTTATTTTTTTAAATTATAATCATATTAAGTTCGAATTCTAGCAACCTAGTGTCTATGCCCGAGTCCACCAGTTTGATCCGATAAATAATTTTTTTTTTGACCCCCCTAGCTAATTATGCCCAAACTTGACCCAAGGTCAGGTTGAACCCATCAGGTTTGGGTTTGGCTCGCCCAAGATGCAACCCTATCTTGCGGGGTAGGTAAACCTAATATCATCAATTTCTCATGGGATTTTACTAAATTATCTTTATTTTATTTTATTTTATTTTTTAATTTATATATTTCAATTATGGGTGTCAGTGGATACTATGGAGGATATTTTTTGGAAAAAACAACATGTGGCAATCTCGAGGAAATTTAGTAGGATGCCCGAGTTATAGGACAACATCACCGAACTAGTCGAGCGTTCGAAATAACATAAAAGAAGAAGAAAGGCTAGGTTTGAATTCAACTGAGCTCCGAAGGAATATACTTGAAGTATGAGAAATACAAATCTCATAAAATAAGGGGTATAATTGTGTCCATGGAAATCAAGGCAAATCCCTAAATGGGTGTAACCGTTCAAATGAAAATCAAGAAGAGAATCTGGGAACATCTAATGGAGAAAGCCTCTATAAATAGAAGGATGCAAGGCACATAAATGTATGAAAAATTCTCTCTGAAAATACCTTACTCTACTTCTTATACTAAAAATCCTGACTTGAATGTCAGAGTGGTGTTGTTGTAGGCCCACCCAGGAGCACAAGAAGGTAAAAGTTCTTTAATCAGGGAGAATCACGAGGTAGTGCAAGTTTTTACATCTACAAGTACCCAATTACCCAATGTACCTGAAATCGATTAATTGGTTGTGGGTCCACTATGAGAGACCCAATTATTTTTCAGGTCAGGTATGGGTAATCATTTTAAGGGCCCATTAAGAATCGGATCTCCATCAGGTAAACAGGTAAATATGATTTTTAAATTTTTTATTTATTTAAGATGATATTCATATTTATTATTTAGTTGTACAATTAACTAAGATGGTGTTTAAATGAGTTGTTAGGATTGTATTGGATTGCTAATGTGATAATAATCTATTTGAGCAAGATGATCCTGAGTAATTAAGTCAAATTATCATTATTTTTATCTTAACAGTATCCGATGGATACCCAATGAGTATCGGTATTTGTTGGGTCGATTCTTATTCTAAGAGTCTTGTGCCAGAGAACCGCAGGGTATACATGAACCGCCACAAACCCGACCCATTGACTACTTTCAATCAATAGAATCCAAAATTCAACCCGACATGACCCGTTACAACCTTGAGAGGATATTCCCTCCAAAGCTCTAAACCCTAATAACTCTAACCCGTCCATTACCCTAAAAAACCTTCGTAGCGAAACCAACGCCAAGGAAAAGAAATCAAGCAGCCATGAAAAAGATGCATCTGTGAAGCTTAAAGAAGCTCATTAGAAGAGTTCTAGCTTCAGCTTCCTCTGCTCCATTCTTCGTGACATTGAAGCTCAACATTTCATCTCTTTCTCGGCTCTGGCTTCCTCGATCTCCCTTCGTGGTATCTTTCAGCCTTCGCCATCACTAAGATGGAGTTACTGCTTTAGCTCCGAGTCCTACTAAGACATGTAGCGTTTCGGTCCCTGCCTATCACTTTATCAAGATCTATGGGTTTCCAGGTAATCTCGGCCGTCTTCTCGACTTCTCGATCTATGTAAGCTAAATGTCCAAAATCAAGTTTTAATTATTGTTGAAAAATATTGGATTTATTTGAGGTCCCTAGTTTGGCTCATCAGTTAATCGAGTTTCACCCTTTTCGATTAGTTAATCGAGCTTGATCCTTGAATCAATGAATCTATAGGGTGGAGGTGGATGGTTTTAAAATTCGGTATTTCTTCTAGTCTCACCCCCACAAATACCGAGTTGATTCGTCCAAGTCATATTGTCTCGGAAGAGAGAAATAATTTAACTTGGTTTACAATTATATTTCTTTTGATAAGTATTATTTGTTAATTATATTTATTTGTAAGTGATTATTTATATATTTTAAAGTAGATAAGATGGATGAGAAGATGCTTGGTCACAAGATCATACTTTTCTTTTGATAACTCCAAGGGAACCTTGTTTTATCAAGTTTGTTACTCAACAAACCTTGGACTTTTAATATTCCAACTATCCATACCAATTTGTAAGATTTCAACTCTTAGTAATGGTCGTTGAGCCCATCTTGTGGCATCCAAAAACATGATCTGATGCCAAAGGGTTGAAGATGACGAATTTCTATGAACTTAGAAAGAAAAAAAAAATAAAAAAAAAATATTTTTCACCGTTGAATTTTAATTTTAAATTTGTGAGTTCTGTGGAAGTTCGTTAGCCGTCCATTTTCAAAACCGTAGCAAAAAATTGTTTTTTGAAGCTTTTTTTGTTTTGAATCCGAGTTTTTCCATGAAATTTCGAGGGATTTGACGTTAGATTGCCAATGTGGTAATCCATTTGAGC
Organism: Akebia trifoliata; assembly: GCF_017979445.1. Lineage (NCBI taxonomy): Eukaryota > Viridiplantae > Streptophyta > Magnoliopsida > Ranunculales > Lardizabalaceae > Akebia > Akebia trifoliata. The sequence goes on along the minus strand of NC_141377.1, from coordinate 11,263,140 downwards.
TCAAGGGCCCTTTGTATGGGTTAAAATCTTACTAAGTTAGTAAGGAAAGTTTTTTTCTTAAAAGATTAAAGAGTAATGCTAGCCTTACTAACTTAGTAAGATTTCACTAAGGGCATGGTTCAAAATCTCGGTTTGTATTGTAATATTTCATACGAAACATTTCGGTTTTTCTAAATCCCAAGACAAAACATGTTGGAAACCAAAAATATTCAAAGCTTCGGTTCTTTTTCTAGGAAAATTAGAGAAGAAGGAAAGGGGGGAGAGAGAGAGACAGAGGTCGCCAGAGTTGCATCTCAGGATCAGGTTAGTAACTTCCCACTCTTCCTTTTCTTCTTCTTCAATTTTTTTACTTTCCTCTTAAAAATGATGAGGGCTGCAAATTTTTGAGGATGAAATGCCCTGGACTTTAGTCTTCACTGGAAAATTGGGGTTGATTTAGATTAAAAAAACCTTATATTTTCATAAATATTTAAGAAACCCTGTTTGTTCAATCTGATTATATGCCCCTTGACCACAGTCTTCTATGAAGGACTCTGTTAAAAAGGTTAACTTAATGTTTTGGGTGTCTTTCGGTATCGTTTTGATTTTCTTAAAAATCAAAAAATTAATTTGAAATGAGATTTTAAACCATGACTAAGGGTTGTTGAACTCACCTTGTGGCATCCAAAAACATGATCCGATGCCACATGGATGTAGAGAACAAAATTCTATAAACTTTGGAAAAAAACCTTATAAAAGGTTATTTCTTACCATTAAACTTTAATTTTAAATTTGGGAGTTCGGTGGGATTTCAATAGCCGTCCATTTTCAAAACCTTTTATCAAGTAAAAAAAAAAAACTGTTTTGAATTTTGTTTTTGGATCTGACTTTTTCCATGAAATCTAGAGGGTTGTGGTGCTGGATTTCCAATTTGGTAATCCATTTGAGCTCAACGACCCTTAGTAAGATTTGAAATCGTACTAAGTTAGTAAGGAAAGTGTTTTTAAGATTAAATGCCTACATTACCCATATTTCTTTAGATCAATTTGGTAATCCTCTCTCTTAACATCAATCTCTCTCACAAAACCATGGATCAGTGGTACCCTTATTTCTTTAGATTAAATATCTGTTATAACCTCTCTCTCCCTAAACATCATTCTCTCACTCAAAGCCATGGATTAGTGAGAATCTTTTATTACTCTTAGGGAGATTATTAGTCAATCATCGTTTGCAGTGACGAGCTGAACATTCACGTAGAAGGAAACCAAGGTTATCAGTTGACCAACATTAGCGCTTAGCCCCTTCTGACCAAAAATCTTGGCTCCTCCCCTCTGCACCCTCTTGCTCTTCAATAATATAAGGCCTCTGGTCAGTTTTTCTCTTGTGCCAGTTAATTCCTCTTTGGCTCTCTCCCTTTTTGACCACAATTGTTTTCTTATTCAAAACTTTCTACCAAGTGGTAGGAGCCCTTTGGGCCATGCCATAAAAAATCCCGGGGTTGCAACCTTGAATCTCAAGTTTGACTGTTCAACCCAAGCATTGGTTCAATGACTATTGTGAAAATCACTCGGTTGTCAATTATCGTTATGTATAAGGTTAGGTTCAATAGGTATGTTCTGATTTATGACTTGGGGTAGAACAATCGAACTTGAGATTCGAGTTTGCAACCCTGGGATGATCCTTATGTATAAGGTTAGGTTCAATAGATATCTCCTGATTTATGACTTTGGTTGAATAATCGAACTTGAGATTCGTGGTTGCAACCCTGGGATGTTTGATGGCATGGCTCCTACCACTTGGTAAAACGTTTGTGTAAGCAAACTTAGGTCAAAAGGGAGAGGTTTTTTTTCCAAATTGTGAAAGTCACTTATTCATCAAAAAAATAAAATAAAAAATAAAATTGAGAAAGCCATTCTGTTCTCCATTATCATTATGAATAACAGAATAAGGTCAGTTTCAAACTTTCAATAGATCTCTGCTGTTTTACAATTTGGCAGCCCTTGAACCCTTAGAAGACATAGTTTTCTCATCCATCTCTTCAAGAGCAGCACAGTTGATTCCAGAGCATTTTTTTTTTCCTTTGGCTTGTTGTAATTTCTGCATTGTACTTAGGTTTGTCACCTCGACCCCGTCTTCTTTTCTAAATTACTTGACTTAGTGAGAAAAAAAATTGAAGTATCATTCATGCAATAACATGATTTTGTTTATTTATTTACATATTTTTTGTTTTTTTTTATCTCCATTTCCTTTACTTGCAAGTTACCATGGTTTGTTTTCATGATATCAAAGCAAAATGAGAGCTAATATGCTCTGAATATTCTGTTGAAGCACATAAAGTTATGGTCTTCAAAGTTCTCTGATTGCTTTGCATATCAGTGTCCGACGAATGTTTATGACATCACAGTTGAGAATATAATGACCCTATGTAGAATCATGATTTTGAGGGTTTTTATTTTTATTTTTTTATATCTCATTTCCTTGCCTTGCAAGTTACCATAGTTTGTTTTCATGATATCAAAGCAAAATGATGAGCTAATATACTCTGAATATTCTGTTGAAGCACATAAAGTAACAGCCTTCAAAGTTCTCTGATTTCTTTGCATATCAATGTCCAAAGAGTGTCTATGACATCTCAATTTTGAATATAATGACCCTATATAGTATCATGATTTTGAGTTTTTTTAATTTTTAATTTTTTTTTTAATCTCCATTTCCTTGCCTTGCAAATTACCATAATCTGTTTTCATGATGTCAAAGCAAAATGAGGAGTTAAAATGCTCTGAATATTCTGTTGAAGCACATAAAGTAATGGTCTTCAAAGTTCTCTGATTGCTTTGTATGTCAATTTCCAATGAATATTAATGACATCACAATTGAGTAAATAATGACCATATGTTACCTGGTTTTGTCAGTCCGATTTTGAGTTCACATTTTGCCACTCTAAAATGAAATTGACTTGTGGTGGGAATTTTGTAGAGTGTGTTTAGGTCATTTATTTTAGTGTCAAAGAATACCTAGGTCAAGGGGGATGTCATCAGTTTGTAAATACGGGTATCTCTAATATATTGAGCAAAACCTAAAACATGGGGTATCTCTAATATTGAACAAAGCACGGGGGACTCTCAAATGTTGGCCAAACTGTGGGGGGCATTTTATATTGACCAAAACAATGGGTTTGTTGTTTTCCACAAACCCTGTATAAACCAAATCTCGAACAGGTTTGCTAACTTGTTTGTGGATCGGCACAGCACAGAGGAGTGAATCCGATAACATAGAAATGACCAAAGAGTGGGTATGATGGCAAGTATTATGGTTTTGTTTTTTAATATTTTTTACTTATTCGTTTATTTATGTTTGGGGTGTGGTGGTTGGGTGGCGGTATAATTGTCATGTAAGGATAGGGTTGGGTTGGGTGCTATTTTACTACCCTCGAGAAATCACATCACATAGTCTGACTTATTCAGAAAGGTGAAAATATCTGCGTATATACTAGTTGCCTTCACTTCAGTATCTGTGTTTCTTCCCAAGTTTTTGGTGTATTGTTGAGATACTCATATTAATTTAAGAGAGTAGCTATTGCCTCACCAACCTTGTGCAATTCTTTACGTGATTTATATAGGAATTGGGGTGGCATTAGTAAAAGTTGGTGAGGCAATATTAACTCTCTAATTTAATTACCAGCATACATTGTCTGTTCTATATCACTTGGTTTGCAGATTATATGATCATGGTGCTATAGAAACAATTATTCTCATGTCTCCTAATCCGATTTCAATGTCCTAAGCCCTACCTGTCTGTGTTTGTGCACGTGTATAGAAGATATGGTTTAATTGATGCAAATCCTTAGTGCTATAATATTATTTTTGTGTACTCACGTGTTGATGCGTTTCATGTCTGTTATTTATTTTCTATTCTATGGCTATCCGAATGTTTGTGTGCATGGGTGTGTGCATGCTGTAAAATATATTGGTTTAGGCTAAAGCGAAGCAAAATGATGAGTTTGTGAATCTGAATTTTTATGTGGAAGAACATGTCATAGTGGTCTTCAAAGTTCTCTGATTGCTTCGTGTGCTAGTAGTCAAAGAATATTACGGAAATCACAATTTTAAATGTTGAACACAAAGATGGGCGGCTTATCCATTTACTGATTGATGTTATTAGTATTATTGTTTGTTTGTCATTGTCTTTATCATATTCTTTGGTGTTATTATGTTCATTCTGTGGTCATGCAATAGTCCATTTTTGGCAAAAGGGAAGCTAAATAATGAGCTACAATGATCTAAATTTATTGTGGAAATGCATTTTTTAAAGGTCTTCAAAGTTCCATGATTGCTTTGCATATTGACGGCCAAAGAAAGTATACGCCAATTGCAGTATGCGATGACAACAAAAACAACAGAACAGCTCAACTGACTGTTGCTGAAGTCTCATAATTTAAATTTTATGTCGATTTCTATTCATTTTATTTCCCTACAATGAGCTGATTTGGCAAAACCAAAGCTAAATAATGGAGTTAAATGCCCTGAATTTGATTTGGAAACACATATGGTAATGGCCTTCAAAGTATCCTCCGATTATGATGCAATTGTGTTCATGTTTTTCGGAGTGACATCTTTTAAACAATTATGATAGTGGGCTTGGGGGGGCCCAGCCTCTGGTTTCTTGGTTGCAATCTATTGCAGAAATGTGTTCTCTCCCCACGATTGACCAGTGTGGACTGTACATCAGGCTTCAAGGATGAACTGCTGTTATTACTCATTCTTCCCACGCTCCCTACATCACCCTAAAGTATATCAATAATAGACAAAACAACTATAGGCAACTGTGAAGTAGAAGAGTTAGGGTTGGAGAAGAGAAACGATGGAGTGAGAGAGTTGAACTTGATAGGTCTACCTCATCTCTCTCTCTAAAGGATGTGTGTGCGCGCACGCCATCTAACGGTTGTAATTGTGCCCAGATCTAAGACACCTGAGCTCTTAATAATTTTTCAAAATTATGGAGACCCCCCGCCGCAACCTAAAAACCTGCTTGGTCTCTCACTCCTCTCTTCATCTCTCAGACTCTCTGCAACTCAAACTCTCCTCTCTCTCTCTTGTTCAAATGGAATCTCCTCAAGACCTCACGAATGGAATCTCCCTCTCTCTCTCTCTTGCATGGAATCTCTCTCTCACAGGGAGTCTCTCTCGTAGATTGAAGGGACCCTAACTCATGGAAACTCACCCTTGCTCTCTCTGCAACTCTCCTCTCTCGAACCCAGATCAGTACTTTCTCTTGGAATATATCCATTTTTAGGTTTTTAGTTATTTATTATTATGGGGAATAATGAAACGAACCTTAAGAATGCGGTTGAAAAACAACCCACACTGTTTTCTTTGGAAAAAGTTAGAACCATGGGACATGGGATACATATTATAGACAGAGAACTGCATGATTTCCTTGGAATGTTTGTAGAAAAGTAGTCTCAATGTTTGATGTATGTGTTTTTGTTGTATCAAAGAGGGAAACTTTTGGTCTTTATGAGAGGAAGTTTGTTTTGTATGAAAAGTGCAATTTTTGCCCATGTAAGGAACAATGGAACTATGATTACATCCAATGTTTTCAGAGGCGCTGATGTGGTATATTAAGGCGTTTGAGGAATTGTTGAGGCGTAAGCCTCAGTTGCAAATAGAAATTATTTTTATTTCTATTTAAATGTTTTTCTATTCCTATGCTTCTCGTACTACTACATGAGTTGTATATAGGGGTGCAACTTGGTTCGGTTTGAGGTCAAATTGAAACCGAATCGACCTAGGTCGGTTTCACTAAATAAGAACCAGAACTGAACCAAATTCCATTGGAATCGAACCAACCTGAACCAAACTAAAGTTGGTTTGTTTAGGTTTGATTCTATGTGTTGTCAATATTCTATAAATTGTAACATTTTTTAAAGAAAAAACAAACATATAATAAATAAAAAACCCCACACAATAGATCACTAATCTATCCATATAAAGTCATTAGTTTATCCATGAACGATCATTAATCTATGTCCTAACATCTAAAATAATTCATTATAATCATTATATACCTATATTTATTGCATACGGGTTTGGTTCTCGGTTTGGTTCGGTTCTATACAAGCTTGATTCGAGAACAGAACCACATTGATCGATTCTCCATTTTCATAACCCGGAACTGAACTGCAACTTATTCTAAACCGAACCAAACCACCCAGAAGCTATCGGTTTGGTTCAGTTCTCTGTTTGAACATGACCAAGTTTTGCACCTCTAGTTGTATAGTGTACGATTGATAGTGATTGGGTCTTGATAATATCTTTTAATGATGGACATGAATTTTTTTATAATGGTGGATAGTGGACATGATTAACATTGGGTATTGACTATTGAATCTTAATTATGGGGAGTACAAATTTGAATTTTATTTTGTGGATTGAAACTTGGAATTTTAAATATTAGAAATATGTGTTGGTTATCCTTTTTTTTATTTTTTATTATGAACTATTTATATATTTCATGGTATTTATTTAAACATTTCATGCGCATGAGGCTTACGCCCTACGCCTCGAGGCACTGAAGATCCCAATGCCGAACATTGATTGCATCTAGGTCCAAAATATAGTTGAGGTTGTAGTATATAAATGCTAAACTAATGCTCAAGCGGTGTTTGTTGGGATGATTTTTATCTATTTTTTTGATGCTGTGAGCATGAGCTCCACTGCTTCTTCAAACATCATCCAAATACCCCATGGAAAGTGGGCCATATGACGTGATTAGTTAGTCTCGCCTAGGTGACAGAACATAGTATTTAGCCCGACAACCTTGATTCGTTTCCTTGAGATACAAGTGGAAAGCTTCTATGGCCCCTATCCACTTTCATGTCAAGATGTGCATGACTAGGCCCAAAAGGGTTTGCACCATTTTCACTGCAGCACAATTTTTAATCAGAGATGGTGAAAATAAAAAAGCAGTAAACCTCGGCATCAATTATTCCTAAAGCTGCTACAATTGGAAAAGAATTGAAGTCAAAATATAATTTTTAAGAACCCAAATCATCACCCACCATCATAAATCAATCATCTTCCAGGATTACAAAAGGAGAAGTTATAAATGAGTTGACAGTAGGATCAATTAACAAAATCATCAATGCGATTGTCTCAATCTCTCAAGTCTCTCCTCTACAATGCGGGGAAGCAGTATTTCAATTTTTTTTTCTAGCTATGTTTGCACTGTTAAGACAACAAAATAGAATAAAAATCCATATAAAATATCACATTGCATCAAAACCAATTGTAAGACAACGGTTTGTACGACTAGGCCTGGTGTTTTCCAAATATTATTCAGTGGTATTAGAATCAAATTAGCGTAAAATAAGTGACTAGTGTTTCCTCTACAACCTGAAAAAAATAACTCGCTATAGTTTCCCGTGTTATAAAACTATGATAGTTACTACATCCCAAAGTACATTAAGATTACCCAAAAAATGATTCTGTAGGAACAAAATTGACTGAAAAAACAATTTTTTTTTTTTTTTTTTGGGTTTTGCCACCGAGCCAGTATGTTTTACTAATGAGATCGGAGTAACTAAAAAGTGAATGTGAACCCAAGTCTGTGATATTAAGACTCGCAAGCTTTACAAACTTGGCAATATGATACAAGTAAATCATAAGCGTCTCTATCGTGGTAATTGAACAGCACAAGAGACTAGGGGTGCTACTTGGTTCGGTTCCATTAAATGAGAATCGGAACCGAATCAAACCAACCCGAACTGAGCTAAGGTCCGTTTGGTTCTATGAATTGCCATTATCTTAAAAGCCTAATTGAATCAAGATATTTTTAATAAAAATAAATAGATATGAATATGAAATCTCATATAAGGAGTTATTAATCTATCCATGATTAAAAACAATCATTAATGTATCCATTCGAAAAAAAAAAAAAGTCAAATAGTTTTTTCATCAATTAAAGAAAGTCATTAATCCCATCCATCCAAAAAAATGTAGTTAATCTATCCATAAAAAATAGCAATATATCCATAAAAAGTGGGTCTAGTTTATTATTTAGATTAATAATATTTATAATTTTATTAATATAGGGATTTGGTTATCGGTTTGATTTAGTTCTTACAAGAGATGAACAAAGAACCGAATCAAATTGGTCAGTTCTCTATTTTGTTGACCTAGAACCGAATTGAAGTTCATTATAAACCAAATCAAACCAATCTAAAGCTCAGTTTGGTTTGGTTTTCGGTTTGAACCAAATCAAATTGCACCCCTACAATAGACGGCAGTATGTACCTTGACATAAGAATCCACCCCACAACTGGAATTTGATATAGGAAAACCTTTGACAAAAGGCTAAAAGCCACTGCAAGAAAGTAAAATAACACAGCAGAAATGTAGAAGCAATGAGAAGTGTGAATGTCTCACTATCATTTTAATAAGTAACATTAACACCAGCCCTGAAAACTATGTGGTAGTAGTAGACTAAGATGGGTCTAAACTAATACAAAATTACCCATATTGCAGACCAATGCTCAATCAAAACTCAATATTTCCCAACACCTTACAAAACATAATAGATATATAGCTACAACCAAAGAATAATAATTCCGAAATTTTTATTAATTTGATGAAAGAGGGCTATATTCACATCAATATGCTACAAGTACAAACATCACAACATAAATACTTAGAAGGTCACCTAAAAAAGAGAAGAGGAACTACCAACTGTCTTTGTGATCACTCTATGTATTGCCCCAATTTTTGTATATCATCATTATCTATTAATTTGTTAAAAAGGAAAAATAATAAATAAGACTATACGGTATAAATACTTTAAAGTAAGATTTTATCTTACGAAGGTAATTTCAATTACCTTGGGTAGTAGAATAAATCCGTTTTCTGTTTGGATTTGTAGGGCATATTCACTTGTTATGTTAGAATTTTTGACATAATGCACACTTTCGTTTTTTTTTTTTATTGGCTCAACTCGATATTACTTTTTACTTCACCCTCAGTATGAACCTTTGCTTTGCCCTTCTCATCCTTCTTCCCACTCTTTGTTTGTGAGATATTCGGGTCAAAAAGTAATAATTGTGATAAGTTATGACTACATTTTTTCATCTATACCTTGGGATGCATCAACTATAGATACAAGTTCTGACATTTCATCATGTCGAACTTTGAAAATTTGTTTGGATAATTTATTTAAGGTATTCATGAAGATTGTATATGCTTTCATTGAAAATGATGCAAAATTGACCAACATAGTAGCCTATTGACACATATTGCCAAATCTCAATGCGATTGACGATTCTTTCCCATCGATCATTATGGGTGAATCCATCACCTTAAATTTGTTAGCCCATTTTCTCTATCTTCTAAGAATGAAGTGTGATGGTATACTATCAATGTTAAGATGGACAAAAACCTTTAGAAAATGTTGACAAGTTATTTCAACAAACTCAAACATTCGCATGCACCCTCGTAACTATCCAAATTTAACTTCAGTAGAAATTCTTCAAGTTCACCAAACTTAGTTTTCACCTGATATGTGTGAAATCCATCATCAATTCTTGTTCCTTCAACTCTAAATCAGTTCACCTGGGGCCATTCTTCCTTGAATTTTTCAAACATACTTTTAGTATATACTGTTAAGACATGTTTCAGAAGTAACTTGTCGTCACAAACACATCGAAACCTATGTTCTAAGTCAAAATCTTCACTACTCCTTTTTTACAAACCTTTTCAACGTTTCCTCATATTTGACCAAAAATTCTTTTGAGACTTGTCTTCCATGTAATGAACCTATCAAAGAATGCATTAATGCTCTCGCTTTTACGGCTAGTAGTATTCATACTAAGGAAAAAAGTGCTCCAATTATAATCAGGTAATTAAGACTCCCGTAAGTGAAACAATTATTGAAGCCATTCATTTCCTTCAAATCCATGATCTACAATCACGCTATTCCATTCTTATCCAAACTCTTCCCCTGTATATCTTAACCAAATACATTTATCTAATTTACTTTTAAAACCAGAAGTCTCAAAGTATTTATGGGATAACTTCTCGACAAACTTCTTCCTGATGTGCCAGATGTAGAGTTGACGGCATGTTTTAGGATAAACCTTAGCAATCACATTCCTTAATGCAAAATCCTGATCAATGATCATCGATATTAGAAGGTGTCCTCCCATAACTTTGAGCCAAGTCTCAAATAGTCATAAGAAGGTCACCTATGTCTCATATAGTAGAAGAGTGCACCTAAATTATATAGATTGAAAATGGTAGTTTATTCTAGTAAATGAAGCAAACGACATATCATACTTGTTTGTCTGATTAGTCGTGTCAAATGTTACCACATTACCAAAATATTCATGCTGCAATCTTGACCTTGCATCTACTAAAAAAAAATTTATTATCTCATTTCATCGTTTGATAGTATCACATAAAAGAATTGAAGATTTTCAGTTTGTTTTCTTATGAAGTAATTCAATACTAACTATGCATCTCCTACTTCTAATTTCTTATGCATAACATTCCTCAAGTGGTTGTAACAGTCCTTACCATCAAAACTAATTAGAACCCCACCAAGAATGGTTAACACATTAATGATTTGAATATTTTCTCTTCTAAATGTTTCAACTATATCCTTAGCTACTTTCGGCATATAATGATTTGATATCATCCTCATTTTCTTTGTTAGTGTGACTACCTTGTGATTATAGCCATTATAGAAAATTGACACTTTTAGTTTGCAGTCTATTTGTAATCGTTTACAATACGCATGGTAGCCTTACATCCATATTTAACAGTTGAACAACTTTTTCTAATTATCTTCTTTTCGTTTTCATTCATAATTGTTATTTCTTTTTCTTTTGCTTTCACCTTATACTTGCCTTGGTGTGTGTAAACATATGTTATTCTACTCATGTCATTTGAACCTTGTCGAGACTTATAAGTTATTTGAATACGGATAAAAAACCCATCTCAATGTCCATAATTTTCATAATACTTTTTAGTTTCCTCAGTTGAATCGAAGATCATCCCCACATACTATGTATATTTAACTTTTCAACATCTTTGATAGGACTTTCGTAATCAACACGTTCCCCACTACCTACTTGGATTCTCGGTGATGATCCTATAGTTTCATCGATATTGTATTTGTGATCCCCAAACCCCTATTACCATTTTCTTAACAATATTGTATTTGTGATCCTGAAACCCCTTATACCTAAACCTCTTTCTTTTTCATCCCATAAACCACCTTGCATTTAACAAAATGGATTTTCTTATTCTCATTCTTATCATTCCACAATAAGTCTTTAACCAGTTTTTCTTATCTTACCTTTACATTCATTTTGGGATATTTGATAGTGTACTTTTGATTCGTGTTAACTTCCCTCCTTTAGAAAAATAGCTTGAGCTCATCATTTTTTTCATCATTTTAATCACCGAGTCTCAGATAGCCTTACTCCTATATGTTGTGTAAACATGAGAAGTTCATCGTAGAATCTCAATGCTACATTGTTTGAAGTCGCCACCATTCTATTTTGGAAATGGGTGTGAAAAAGCACCCAAAAGGATTTTGAAAATGTATTTTACATCGTAGTGAGTTTCATTTGTTGAAAAAAGAAAGGTCTACCTAAGATCTAGGTAAGGAGGTCCGGTTAGAGGATAGGAAAGGTGTTAGACACCCCATCCTCTCCACCAAAGGTGGTTACCTTGCTTGGCCATTCTTTTTGTAAAACTTAAGAAAATAAATGAAAATGCATGAGAATGCATGTTAGAGGTGGTGTGTGCATTGAGTGAAATGTTTCCTTAGAAAAGATTTTTGATTTCAATATGACATTAGGGGCATCCTATGAAAAAGGATGATCCATGTAACTACATTATTTTTTATGGATATAAATGTTAGTTTGAGCTTTTAGAGAGACTCCATGATGGAGTTCTCTTGAGACCACAACCTCGATGCATGTATACAAGGATAGAAACTTAGTGTTTCACCCCAATAAGAGGGTGACACATTTCTTCATCATTACCTTGCATATGTGAGTGGGTGCATTGTGTACAACATGATACATGAGATTAAGGAAAATAGGGCTTTAACCCCTACAATTTTCCATCGAATCTTAGTCCAACCTATCGAAAATAGGAGAGGGTGTGCATTACATCCTAAGGGATTTCTAAAAAGAAAAATAATAAGAGGGTTAGATGTAGAAGATGCAAACTTTGAAAAATAAAAATCTTCTGTAACTCACCTTGTCCCTTGATGCTTTGACTAAACTTGAATCTTGAGATGGCTTAGAGAGTTGAATGTCTTGGTTGAGAGTAGATGATTATAGGTGATGAGATTTTTGGTTGAAGGTTGAGAGATGGATGAAAGTTCTTGAGTTAGAAGGTTGGATTGAGAGAGGGTTGGAGAAGTGAGTAGAAATTTTTGTAGAGTTTAAGATAGAGAGATGGGGGCTTGAGAGCATGTTTTGTTCATAGAAAATGAGGGTATTTATAAAATTTTTGGAGGACTTTTAGGGATAAAGTGGTCCAATCCTAAAAATAAAGAAAATGAACATGAGGTTTATGTTATTTCTTTTTGAAAATTTCATTTGTATGAGGGTAAATATGAAATTTGTGAAGAAATCCAAAAAATATTATTTGATATTTGATTTTTGGTAAATAAAGATGAAAGAACAAAAAACATTTTTGGGAGGGTGAGTAGGGGAATGCCATGTGTAAATGTGGAGTGGTAAGTGAAAAATAGACTTTGATTTATTTGTAATAACTCATAAAGCAAGGGTGAATGTATGTTTTTGAAATTCACTAATGGGAGAACAAAAATACTTTTGGGAGGGTGAGTAGGGGAGTAATATGTGTAAAGGTGAAGTGGTAGGTGAAAAGTAAACCTTGGTTCATTTGTAAATAACTCATAAAGTAAGGGTGAATGTATATTTTTGAAATAGATTAATGGAAGAGCTTCATGTATGTACTTAAAGATTTCCACCTTTTGAGGGTATGATTGGAAATTCTCTTAATTTTATGGATTTTTACTAAAGACCAAAGAACCCTTTTGATTTGACTATGGGAAGTTGACTCTCCAAGTGGGTTGGAATATTAGTTGTTGAAGGCTTATGAGAGATCAACATGTGTCATCCTTTGATGGGGTGTGAGAGAATGGACTTAGGATGGGCTTGATATTGGGTTTAGGGGATGGACTTCACCTATAGACTTTGGGTTAGGAGATGGACTTGATTTTGGGTTAGGAAATAGACTTAGGTTATGGACTTTGGGTATGAATTTAGGTTATGGACTTGGGTTAAGGTATGGGCGATAGATTGATTAATAAAAATTGGATATGGATTTGGATTGGATTAAAGACAAGATAAGGGCATACAAAACAATATGACATGATGCATGTATGCATGAAAATGATGGCAAGTGGCAATACAGGCCCGTTGAAAGGCTTAAGCTCTTAATTGAAATTCATTCGAGAAAATTTTATTTTTCCTAATAGGTTAGTGCAAATTGAGGTGTCTACATGTTACTTTTAAGGGGAAGCCTATGTAAGTCATTGGTAAGTGGTACCTCTAGCACCCAAACATCGTAACCCAACTAAGAATCTTTGAGTCCACTTGAACACCAAAACAATTGCTCTTTCGAAGGTTCATCCTAAGTCTAGAGATCCCCTCAAAACATTTAAGAAGACTAAGATGTCATATGTAAATTGCAAACAACTCACATTCGACCTATTCTCCCCAATTGAGAAACAAGACAACTCCCCTAAACTAAAAGCATAAGCATCCTTCCCAGTGCCTAAGCCACAATCACAAAAATTAAAGGAGACAAATGATGTAATACGCCATATATTTTATGGGTATCTCAAGAAAATTCATAGGTCAATCCAATGGGAAATTTTTTTTATAGGTTTTGAATTTGAGAAATCTGAGCATACTATTAGATTTGTGGCAAAAAATTATTGAAATTAAAGTATAAGTTTGTAAAATTCTGAGTTTTGATTGTCGAGTTATCATTAAAGGTTAAAACAATTTAGGAAAAGACGTCTACGTCTTGCTCACTTAAATAGAACATGTTCAGGATTAAATTCTAGATTTTCATTTCCTTCTCTCTTCTAACCAAACACAACCCAAGATCCCTTAGATTTCTAACTCAGATCTAAGAGCATAGAGGATGATCCTAGGGTCGGCGTAGAAGAGAAAGTTGTCCCTTTGGTTGGTAGCTTCAAGAAAAATGGTAAAAGTAGAGTTTTCATCGGATTTCGAGAATCGACCTTCAACCCAATTCAATCCAAATAAAAAATTTCAGCTTTTAGAACTTTGATTCATGTAGGGAATTCCTTAATCTTACTAATAGTATAGATTATTGTACATCTTACTTTTTATTTCAAAAATCCCAATATGTTTATTAAAAATTAGGATAAATGATGTGTTTTTTTTTTTAATTCATGCATTTTGAATGAATTGAATTGTGTTTTCGAAAATCTTTTCGATAGATTTTATTTCATTTGATGTGATTTAAGTCCTTTATAAATTGTTTAATATTTAAGAAACAAATCAATAGCTTTTATATCGATTTCGAATTATTTTTGCGCAAAAATAGAAAATCAAGATAAAAAAATTCTAAGTTTTTAACTTGTTGCGGGTGCTGTCGTTGGCCACTGTGCAGAACCACTACGCCGTTGTCAGAAACAAATTTTTTGCAAATTTGAAATTTTATTTTTCCCACAGCTTGTATATAATTTTTTAGCCTTATTTTCATTAAAAACATTTAAGTAAATGTCATATTGAGTTTTCCATTTACTTTAAGTTCTTTAACAAAATTAAGGGATTACCCCATATTTGAAAATAATGGGAATGGCTTAAAAATCCAAATTTAAAATGATCAAAATCTAATTTTAGTTCTAAGAATAAAACGTAAGTTTCGACATTTTCGTCAAACTTTCAAACCCGAATATCTTTTGCGTTACTTTGAATTTAACTATAAAAATTACGTGATGTCAATACATTTATTCAAGGCTTTCATTTTCAAAAACCCATTTTTAATTTAAAGAACTTTGAAAATTCACTTTTTCAACACTTAGTCAAATTTCCACCAATTTTTTATAGTTTTGGCTAACCATTTTTGACAGTGCCCCAAATTAGTTTTTCAAACTCTTTTGGACCATTTTTGATTATTTTCTTCAAATACTTATATAAAGTGGGTTTCGAACTTTTCAACTAAAAAAATTTCAATGACTTAAAGTCCAAATCGTCTTCCATTGAAGAAGAAAAAAAGATGTCATCATCAAGATCTTCAAAACCACTAGATTTGTTTCAAAAGCAGTCGCATCCAAGTCCAATTTTCTCGATTTTCGTACCAGTTGCATCGAATTCTATGTTTGTTCTTTGCTTCTAACGACCAACGATAGGTAGGGGGCTTATGATTCTTATTGGTAATCGTAAATTTCGAAAATACATTTAAATTTTTTATCAATCTTACGATTTTTTTTTTAAAACGTAGGATTTTCTTCTTTTATTTCAAATTCATAAGAAATATATGTGTTTGATCTGTTTTAAACGGGTTTTATAACAAGGTATATGTGGGTCAGTTCAGTCTTGTGCCATTACTAGGATTCCGTTTTGATTCAAATTTTGTAGTTTTTCAATTTAAATGATAAAATGAATTTTAAAGTTTGAAAAATAATTTTATATTAAATGAATTTACATTGATTTGATAAATATCGAAAAAAGGAATTGTGTTTTTGAAAAGTTCAAAAGTACTAATACCGAAAAAGGAGAAAGAGAAATGAAACGATAAAATGTTAGAATTATACTAGGGGGGTGATATCTGCATTTTTCATTATTGTGATATGTATGGGTTGATGAACAGATATCTAGGGATAATTTACTTTATGTTATCACGAGGTGACTTGCATGTTTAAATTTGTGCAAGAGTGCAACATACTATAATATTATTCAATTTTACTCTGGTGGGTACAGTTGCATGGTAAGAAATTGAATATTCATTCTCAACACTGTGATGTTAATTTTTTATTTGTTTTCAAACAAAAAATGATATTTATATATATCTACTTTGTGAATTGTTAAAGAGTTTGCAAACACCTGAAGGGATAGTTCATCATTTCAGTCGGATTGATATACTATCCTGGGATGTACAATAGGGACAACCAAACTCATACATGGTATGTGACACATATGAGAATGTCGTTACAATTGGAATTCAGGCATATTCTTTTATATCTTTTTCAGTGAACATGTAATGTAAATGCGGTTGTACACGAGTGAGGATGTATAATGGGAATCACGTGCACGCCTGATAGACATAAATGAAGATGGCTAGTTAGTGATCACTAACAGTCTGAAGTAGTCGAGCGTCTTGATACGTCGAGAAGAGTCATATCTATTATAGTCACGTCAAACGGCTAGCCTGAACTAGATAAATAGTAACCTAAGTATGGTAAGTTGCAGCGACCGACCATAAAATTAAGAACTAACGGTGCGATTCCACACCATTGAAGCATTGGAACACGATGTTCTGGCTATGAGCTATTTAGTCGTAGAATCCTAATTCTTTAATTCTACTACTCTACCATTGTATATTATGTATTTGTTACTTTAATTTAAATGATAATATGAAAAACATATTTACTATTTCAAGTTTATCAATTAAAATTGTATAAAAAGAAAATGATATAATATGAGTATTGTTGATTTATGAAATGTGGATTTTAACTATTTAGTTATTCATTCTTGACTATATGTACTACTTAATTGTAGTTTATTCAGTAAAATTTTGCATATATTAAAATGATTTAGAATGCTTACTCGTTCATGCTAGGAGAGGTTATTAGTTGAAAGAGTAAGATCCAGAATTCCAAACCATATTTACGGAGAGAGAGAGAGAGAGAGAGAAGTACTTGCATCGTCGGAGTCGCACAAGAATTGTGCCATTAGAATTCAGGTCAGATCCTTCTTCTTCTTCTTCTTCTCTTTCTCTCCCTCTCTGAGGAAAATGAATTCAAAATGGAACCCTCGGGTTCTTTCTCACTCTTTGCTTTTGTGTATGAGAAAATCAGATTGGCTTTGCCCTTGACCTCGATCTTTCTAAACGACTGACTTATATGATTTATTATTCATATTTTTTAAATATTTGAGATACTCGTCTTTTCAACGAGTGACATGCCCCTTGACTTACGTATCTTCTAAAAGACTTATTTAAATGTGAATACTAATGTTTCATAACATCTTGTTTGTCTAAAAAATTTCAACAATATTTCAATATCGTTCAATTTTTGAAAAAAGATCAAAACAACGGAATGAAACGAGATTTTGAACAATGGGTAAGAGCACCTAATAGACGAGGTCTATGTATTAAAGTGTTATAATTTATAAAGTTACAATAATAATATAGGTGCACTTACGTCAAATGGTAGGTGCAAATAGAACAACCCTATTGTCAAACCATCAAAATCAACGTATTACAATTATAAAATGCAAAAAATAAATAGAGATTAAACCAAGGGAAAGGTAGACGATATCGAATACTTACATGGTTAATTGTCGAATTCTGAACTGATTTGATTCTTAAAGTGTATTGAAGCCATGGGGTCATCACTAGGAGATTGAAGAAAATATGAAAGGATCTCAAGGAACACCAACACCACCCCAAGGCCCCAACCCACAAAACAAAACAAAACAACTCATAAAATACAATGAAATTAAAATATATGTATATAAAAAAATAAAAAAAAATGATTATTTAGGTTTTATTTCCGTTTCTTCTGTTTTCTAGAGTACACCATGCCTCGGATCCCATCTGGATCCGCAGCAAAGCCTAAAGGTCTGTAAAATCCCACAACCCTAGGCTCCGCATACAGCGCTATATTAGAAATCCCTTTTTGCAACAGCTCTTCCACCAACCTCTCCATCACTGCTTTCCCCAACCCAATCCCTTGAAACGAAGGATCCACTACTACGTCCCATATGATCGCGTTGAACACGCCATCACCCGTCGCACGTGCAAACGCCACGGGCCTTTTAGTCTTCGAGTACTCTATCCACAGCAACGAATCCGTGTGCTCTAGTGCTATTTGGATCTTCTCTGGGTCCCGTCTTGGAAATCCTACGGAGACGAAGACGGAGTTGAGATGGTCTATGTTGAGGTCCGAGAAAGAACGGCGGAGATTGAACCCTCGGGATTCGAGTTCTTGGTCTGAGATTGCGAATTTCTTGGTGGTGGGAGTTGTGGGTATTTGGGCTGTAATTTTTAGATCTTTGGGGCATTTTGAGGATTTGAGGCAGAATGACAACGGGAGTGGAGTGGAGATGGTGATGCCTCGAAGAAGCATCGATTTCTGAGAGAGAGAGAGAGAGAGAGAGAGAGAGAATAGGGAGGTTGGTTTGAGAGAGTTAGTAAAAAAAAAAGAAGAAAATTGGAGATTTATCTTGTGATTTTTATTTTTTTATATTAAAATTAGTGGTTCTGGTTGGCAGTTGAGAATTTGGTTGAGGTGGCTTTAGATTTTAGACTACATACTTCTTCAAGCATCAACCGTCGATTTCGGCCGAGATACGCAATATGAACTGTTGTAAAAATGGATGGTGGAGTAAGAGATGCTACAATAATACTATGCAAATGCATCGAGATGAAGTTTCTTCATTTGTGGTCTAACTAATTTTGCAACCTCCCTTCAAATTTGATGAAGGAAATTGAATAGAAGGCTATAAATTCTACTAAGGCTACCTGTGTGCCTCTAGATTTGGATGGGTCTAAATTAATAGTGTGGAGAGGTACCCAATTACCTAGCCTAGCATGAAATGGATCGAACATGTCTTGATTCAGATCTATATACGGGTCCAAGTCTGAATTTTTTTTATTCGAATTTGAATCTAAATATGGATATACTTGGGTTTTGCTCATTTTATATCCTACAATTGCCTAATTAGATACTAAGTATACCGGTAAAAGAAAATAACCCCACAGTCATCTAGACCATACATGTGTCCAAGTCGATTAAGTGGTACCATACGCAGATTAGCATACATGGCACTACCTAGCAGAAGGGCAGGTCAAGGTAGAGAGCGTTTGGCCTGGTTAGGAGGGTAGCACAACACTGAATAAGACCTGGTCTACTAAGCAAGGCAGGCCCGATCAAAGAATATCCGTAATCTTGATATGCGCACGTTAAACCCAGAGATCTCGAAAAAGATCTCCCTAGTATAGTATATCCAATCCTAAAGATCCTCATTCCGTTTAGGATCCTGCAAATCAGGGGATTCTACGAGATCACCTCCCACAAGAAGGAGAAACCTTGATTCAGAGGAAGGATTTATAAATAGTACAATATGTACAAACTTAAGGATCTTTTGGCCGATTGGGAGTCTAACCAATAGTATCCATTATTCCTCTACTATTCTAACTTGAACACGGAGAATTTTTTATAGGTATCACGTTGGTGCTAGCAAAAAGGTGGAAGGAGCGACTTCGAATCTGTGAGGAAAAATCCATCAGCATTGTTTATCGGAATTTGACCCCACAATACTCGTAACCAATTAGTAGGTTTTGGGTCTTAAAAAAATTGGGTTTCCTTTGGGTAACTTAATAGGTAATTGTAAAAGTCAAATTTATGATTAACTTTGAGATCTGATTTGAAGCAAGATCATTTATCAATAAATCATAAGGATGATGAAAAAAGAACGAAAAAGATAAAGAATACAAAATGATTTTTTACATGGTTTGGCACATTATTCCTACATCCACAGGTCGGGGAGTAGATCCACTATAAACCTCACGGTCACATGTCCTCTTCTCCTCGGTCTCCCCTTTCCTCCTCTCATTTTTCCTTCTTCCTTTTCTTTCTTCCCTTTACAATAATCTTAGCCCTCTTTAAATAAAAAACCCTAATTCTAATTAAATTAGAAATATCATTTTTACCCTCATAAAATAAAATAATTACTTATTAAGAAAAAAATCCTCCCAAATTGGGATTCTCCCTTAATTACATATAATCTTATCCAAACTCTATCACGTGTCTTCCTCGAGATATGTGTTGATGGTATGAATGAATGATTCGGGAAAAGTCAATTTTATCCATCCATATAGCCCCCTTTTGAAGGTGATTGATGTATCGAGATTTGCCTTCGAGAAACACTTCTGACTTGAGTAAGCACCATTTTTTATTTTTGAACTAGTAAGATTCTTGATCCCCTGAGCTTATTTTCACAAATTTGATATGTCACTTGGTCGAACTCACATAATAAGTAGATGCTTTAATAATAGAATTACGTGTAAACCTGACTTGATTTCCTGAATGAGTCAAAACTTTGACAAATGATAGAAGAATCGATTGAAATTCTAAATCGAACTTGAAACCTAGAACGATCTAAGACTTGGATAAATAATAGAAAAATCAACTGAAATCCCAAATCAGGATTGGATCCCAGAATAATTCAAGACTTTTATAAATAGTAGAAGAATCGATTGAAATCTCAAATCGAACTTGGATCTAAAAATGATCTGAGACTTTGATAAATAATAAGAATAACCTATCGAACGGGTGTCATTGCCTTGTCAATTCGTTGAATTGAATAGTAAGGTATGGTTCGTTGAACTGACCTTATCCTAATATTGCCTTGTTGATTCATTGAATCAGAGTAAGGTCTGGTTTGTTAAACCGACCTCCCCTACATTGCCTTGTCGATTCGTTGAATCGAAGAGTAATGTCTGGTTCGTTGAACCAACTTTACCTTATCTTGCCTTGTTGATTCATAAAGTCGAAGAGTGAAGCTTGGTTCATTGAATCAGCCTTACCCTTACCTTACCTTGTCAATTTATTGAATCAAAGAGTAAGGTCTTGATTATTGAACCGACCTTACCCGAACATTGCCTTGTCGATATGTTAAATCGAAGAGTAAGGTTTGGTTCGTTGAACCGACGTTACCCTACCTTGCCTTGTCGATTCATAGAGTTGAAGAGTGAAGCTCAGTTCATTGAGCCAGTCTTACTCTTACCTTGTCTTGTCGATTGTTGAATCAAGAATAAGGTCTGGTTTGTTGAACCAACCTTACCTTATCTTGTCTTTTGCCCTACTTCCCCTTAAAAGCAAGGCTCATTTCCTTGAATCGACCTGAAAAATTTAAACTAGCATAGGTCACAAAGTTCATAGAATATAATCTTTTTAATAACATAGATTTATAGAATAATATTTTTTCTTATAAAATTGAAAAGAAATTAAAAACACTTTTTATACATTACTGAAATCTTATACTTAAATCGAGTCTCCAAATAGAAATTAATAATTACATCTCACAGTCCGGGTTTCAATTGAGCACCCAAAATATAATTTAATAATTTTGTCTTATAAATTGGCTTTAAATTAAGCCCCCCCAAGCATACCATTAATTCAATAGGTCAAAAATCGAGTAATAAATTAGACTGCTTACTCAATAGAGTCGCTAGACTTAGTTTAGCTAGGCATAAAATTATTCCCCAACCTCATTTGTCAAGCCGACCCAACTAAGAATGAATTGGCTTGGCGTAATTAAGCTCCCGAGTAATTTAATTAGTTCGTCAAAGTACACTACGTGATCAAAATTTTGCGTAATAAACTTGTTTAGGCGTAGTCTTATGACTTGATCGGATATTTTATTTAAATAAAAATACATCTTATTGTGTAGTAAAAGTTTTTTTTTTATTGAATTGATATTTTCCTATTTAGCTCGGCAAGTCAAGTTTAGTTAAGCCCCCCAATAATACTGTTTTACCCGATTAAACTTCTAATAAATAAATTTGACTCGGTTTGATTTGGTGAAATCAAGGATCTCCTAATAAACTGAATTTGACCCATGTCCTTTTTACCTGTAACTTCCTTGTACAAGGATGTGGGTTTCAATATACACCAGAGTTGATGTCCATTGATGAACACCCAAACCCTTCGACTTTCTTAGAAAATCTAATATTAGTGCAAATAGAAATTTTGAAATTAATTTGAATACATGGCCATACCACAACTTGTGGGGGGTACTTTTCTCATTCCCATCCTTTGAAGTAGTATGCAATTCTACGACAATTCCAATCAACTCGTCTCAAAAGATTAGAGTTGATTTTGGAGACATTACCCTCCCTACAAGAACGTGTAAGTACTGCTCTAGACCTGGCAATATCATTGCCTACTATTGGTGGAGCATCCATCTTCCACATCACTTCCGATTGTCTCATTAATTAACATAATAGCATAATTGGCCACATCACTTTAAGCCTAAATATAACCTTGCCCACACATTTGTTCAAGACCACTACAACACATTCAGGTTTAATGAACACAATATCAAATTTTGGCCATATCATTTTTAGGCTTGGATATAACAAGGCCCATGTATTTGACTATAACCTACGACTTCCTTACTCTCCACTAGCTTTCATTGTAACGATGCCCTAGAAACTTTTGTAAACAAATGAAATTTGTGAAAAAATACGCTTCTCTAAAACATAAGAGAGAGTTTTAAACAACTTCATTATATATAACATATTACAAGGGGATAAACTAGTTTGCTTATCTGAAATTAATTCCATAAAAAATTCTATAACAAACTTCTATAACAGAATTAGTTAATTCTAGAACTCTAGCTAGATCCAAGTCATCATGATGAGCTATTACATGCTGACTTGTCAAGTGTAGAAGTTTCTTCTAAGTTCTTATGGCTTTCATCCCCCCACAAGCTGAAGGGTCGAGGTACGATATATAGTCTGGATTTCATAGAATCAAACCTTGAGCTTGATAAATACTTTGTTAACAAGTCTGCTATTTGATCTTCAGTTGGAACATAGCAGAGTTGTAACTTCTTTTTAAGAACTAGATTTTGGACAAAATTGTAGACACCCCAATTTGCACGAACCCGTTAGGAAAACTCAAATTTTCTAGAATTAATTCCAACTAAGGACTCAAACCTATCACGGGTTCACATTGCCACGTGGCATCATTCCCATGCATACATGCATACATGCATCATCTCATATAATTTGCATGCTCAACCCTGTACCTAACCCACTCCAAATTCATATCCATTATCCCTTTACCGCCCCATCACCTATACCACAACCAAGGTCCATTTCCTAATCCAACCTAAGCCCAAGACAAAGCCTACCTTCTAACCCAAATTCAAGTCCATTCTTTTAGCCCACTCTTAAACCCCAAGTCCATTACCTAAGTCCAATACCAAGTCCATTCCAAGCCCATTCTTTCACACCCCCTCAAAAGATGACCCAATGCATCATCTAATTAGAGAGTCAACTTTTTCTTGTGAGAATTCAAGAATGCCCTTCCCAAAAAGGATGGTCAAACCAAAAAGGTTCTTGGGTCTTTGGTAATAATTCATAAAGTTGAGAGAACTTCCAATCTACCCTCAAAAGGTGAAAATCTTCAAGTACATACATGGAGTTCTCCCATTGGTCCATTTCAAAAATATATTTCCACCATTGCTTTATGTGTTATTTACAAATGAACTAAGATCTACTTTTCACCTTTACACATGTCATGTTCTCATTCACCCTCCCAAAAGTACTTTTGTTCTCCCATTGGTCCATTTCAAAAATACACTTTCACCCTTGCTTTGTGAGTTATTTACAAATAAACCAAGGTTTACTTTTTTACTTACCACTCCACCTTTACACATGTCATTCCCTCATTCACCATCCCAAAAGTGCTTTTGTTCTCGCACCACTATTTACCAAAAAATCAAGGACCAAAGAATGCTTTTAGGATTTCTTCACAAATGTCATCTTTACCCCCATACAAATGAAAAATCAAAAAAGAAATAACCTAAATCTTATGTCCATTCTCATTATTTTTAGGGTTTGACCACTTTATTCCTAAAAGTTCTCTAAAACTCTATAAATACCCTCATTTTCCAAGAACAATTCATGCTCTCAAGCCCCCATCTTTCAACCTAAAACTCTACCAAAATTTTTACTCATCTCTCATCTCTCAACTCTCAACCTTCAACTCTCTCAACCCTCAACTACATCCTTCAACTCTCAAGTTCATTTTCTCAAGCTCAAGTTCAGTTAAGACCTCCAAGGGGACAAGGTGGGATAATAGTTGTTTATTTATTTTCTTTTAACTTGCATCTTCTTCTTCTAACCCTCTCTTTTTATTTTTAGAAGCATTTAGGATGTAATGGAGAACCCTTCTTCATTCTGAGTAGATTGAACCTCAACCTTGGGCATGGAATGCTTGAGGCGGTTTGGTTGAAAGGATGGAGGTTGAAGCCCTTTTTAACCCATTCTCATATCATGCATCATAATGTACACCATTCACACACACCACACATATTTGGCCATGATGAAGAATTGTGTAGCTCTCTTGATGGGGCTAAAACACTAAGTTTCTAGCTAAGTATGCATACATTAAGGTTATGGATCTAAGGGAACTCCATCCATGAAACTTCTCTAAAATCATAAACCAACATCTCAACTCATGCGAAAGTGTGTTGACTCCATAGAATATCTTCTCCCATAAGATATTTCTTATGTCAACACCAACATCAAATCCTCTTTCAAAGGGGTACATACACACTATGTGCACCCACCCACTTCATGCATCTCATGCATTTTACTTGTTATGTTAATCTGTTTCAAAAAATGACCAAATATAAAGGTAACCACCTTAGGTGGAGAGAATGGGGTGCTTAACACCTTCCCCATCCTCTAACCGAATCCCCTTACCTAGATTTTAGGTAGACCATACCTTTTTCAAGAATGAGAGTCACTACAATGCCATGAAAAATGATTTTCAAAAGAATCGATTCGGGTGCACATTCACACCCATTTCCAAAAAAGAATGGTAGCGACTCTAAACAACGTAGCATTGAGGTTCAAGGATAAACATTCTCATGTCTACAATTTGACGACTTCACTGGGGAGATTACGGGTTCAAACCATGAGCATTTGGCTATTTTTTTTAAAAAAAGAATAAATTTCAATATGTGTTTACTAACATGGTTGTTGTTTGTGTTTTGTTTGATATTTTGTCTTCTTGTTCTTGGGGAATGGTTGTAATATGTTCTTTAACATTTTTTGGGTTGAATGCTTGTAAAAGGGGGTTGATACTTGTTTTTTAAATGCACTTGTGCACTTATGCTTGTATAGCCCATTACACAAACCTCCTTTACCTATAAAAGTTTAAACCCGGATGCTTAGTAGTTTCACAACTCGAGATCGCTTATTTCGGGTACGGGGACGAACACATCCAACCCAATCACCAACCTAAGACATGTGTACTTCGGTATGCATTGAGGTTTGAAGAATGGGTAACCGTGAAGCCACCTATAGCCGCATGCATTAAATACGATTAGAGGCTTAAGACACAATTTTGGAAAAATGATTTATCAACCCTCCCATTATTGTAATTTTTTCGATCCAAGGAGATGACTTTGTAAATTCTTTTTAGCCCACAAAGGCAAGTTGTATAGATTTTAGGCTTGTTTTTGTTTTATTTCTTTACATGTCCCCTTAGGTAAAGGGGAAAATCTTTGTTTATGCTTTGCATCATAAAAAATAAAAAATAAAAAATTTTTTTTTTCCCCAAGCCAAAAAACAGAGGCTATGTGCCTCAAAATCTCAAAAAAAAAAAAAAAAAAAAATTTCGGCGAAAATTAAGGTTCTGGTCCGCTTTTAAAGAGCGGACCAGTATAAAAGCACTTCGGTCCGCTCATTAAAAACGGACCAAAAAATAAAAAATAAAAATTTGTTTTTTTGCTCATTTCGTCCATAACATCAGTCTGGACAACTTTTCTCTTGGACTTTATTTTTCTTTTGAGTTTTAAGGCTTGAAAATGATTAAATACACCATTTCTATCGTTAAACTTAGGGCCTACCACTCGTTACTTTGTGTTTGATCCAAACGGAGCTCGCCTACATTCTACCTATCGAAATTGATCCCGACCCAATGTGGCGTACTATCAACCTTACCATTATCCATCATCGATGATCAACTTAAATCGGGCCCACAACCCGTAACCACTCTCAAATGGGTCCACGACCCATATCCATTTCCAAATTAGTCTACGACCCATACCCACTTCCAACTGGGTTTACGACCCATATCCACTTTCAAATGGGTCAACGACCCACATTCACTTCAAGATTCATTCCCAAATGGGTCCACGACCCATATCCGTTTCCAAATGGGTCTACGATCCATACCCACTTCCAACTGGGTCTACGACCCATATCCACTTTCAAATGGGTCCACGACCCATATCCATTTCAAGATCCATTCCCAAATAGGTCTGCGACCCATATCCATTTCCAAATTGGTTTACGACCCATATCTACACCAAAATGTGTCCACGACCCATATCCATTTCAAATGAGGTCCACGACACATATCCACTTTCAAATGGGTTCACAACCCATATCCATTTCAAGTCGGTCCACAACCCGTACCGAACCCAAACCGGATCTATCTTTCAATCTCAACCATGTCCATAACCTATGTGTGAATCATCAAGATCAACAATTAGTCGATCAATTCAAATAAATCCAATCATTTTCTAACAAACTAGATTTGAAAAAAATAAAAAATAAAATAAAAAAATAAAAAAAATAAAAAATAAAAAATAAAAACTTTTAGCACCAATTACAATTCTTGATCAAAGTCGGTGCCTAAGAACAATCTTACCCTGTTGATACGAGGGGGATAGACTATGTCTATTTAAGGACATATGGTGATTTAAGAGTGTCATTGTGCGCCACCTTTTCCTTGGGGATTTGACTGGTCGATCTTGATTTCAGATAATCGAATTGAGAGACTAACAAAATGATTTTTTGACTCAATCTTTCTACAGTAATCCATTTTTACAAAAAAAATTTTCCTGGCTCCGCGTTGATAAACATCTAGTTCCGTGTTGACCAACCTCCGGTTCCGTGCTTATGAACTTTCGACTCCGTGCCGATAAACCTTCGGCTTCATGCTGATAAACCTCCGGTTCCGTGCCGATAAACCTCCGACTCCGTGCCGATGAACCTTCGACTCCGTGCTGATGAACCTTCGGCTCCGTGCCAACAAACCTCCAGCTCCGTGTTGATAAACCTCCGGTTCCGTGCCGAAAAACCTTTGGCTCCATGCCGATAACCTTCTAGCTCCATGCTGACAAACCTCTGGCTCTGTGCCGATGACCCTACAGCTCCGTGCTGACAAACTCCGACTCCGTGTCGATGACCATCTGGCTCCATGCCGATGACCCTACAGTTCTGTGCTGACAAACCTCTGGCTCTGTGCCGATAAACCTCAAGCTTCGTGCTGATGAACTGTCGATAAACCTCAAGCTCCGTGCTGATGAACCTTCGGCTCCGTGCTGATGAACCTTCGGCTCCGTGCCAATAAACCTCCAGCTCCGTGCTGACAAACCCCAGCTCCATGCTGATCAATATCTGGCTCCGTGCCGACAAACCCCAGCTCTGTACTGACAAAAAATTCAACCTCAACCAAATTCAGGGTTTTCTTAATGCAACTTTACTAATTAATCCAATCTGACCTAATAAATCATCATGCATCTTCATTATGTAAATGATATATTAACGCCTAACTTCTTATCCACAGGTGGCCAAACGACCCAGGAAGAAGTATTTACCACATGACAATCCTCCATATTTTCTATGCTCGCAACCAATCATGAGCACTTCAGAGCAACCTCAGCTGACAGTAACAGAAGTAATAACAAATCTCACTTCAAAGTTAGATATAGTAGTGAAGGTATTGGAAAAATACGACAAGATTCTAGATCTGCTAATGGAAAATCCAAGCATCATTCAAGCTGTACAACATCAAGCATCCGGCTCGAATCAGGCCATGCCAGAACAACCACAACAATTGCCACCAGTGCAGAATACCTTACCGCCCATGGCCCCCGCCAATCAGGGCCCCCAATTCACATCCATTGTAATCCACAACGACCTGAGGTCATTCAAGAGGAAGAATGTGAATTCAGGGCGGCTGAAGTAAAGAGTACCACAGAAGAGAAACTTGCCAACAAGCTCGAGGTAGTCGAGGAGGAGATTAGAAAGATGAAAGGCAAGGACTCGGTAAGCGGAATGAGGTTCAGAGACCTCTGCCTATACCCCAATGCACCATTACCACCAAAGTTCAAGTGTCCTGATTTTGAGAAATATAACGGCATCGGATGCCATCTGTCATACTTGAAGCTTTACTGTGGATCCATGTGCCAATTTGGGGATGACGACAGGTTGTTGGTTCAACTCTTTCAAAGGAGTTTAACAGGGGCAACCCTCTCATGGTTCTCTCAATTAGACCACTCTCAAATTAAGAGCTGGCAAGATCTAGCTACAATTTTTTCGGAGGAGTACAAATTCAATACAGATATGGGATTGGATAGGAATGATATGGTAAAGATGACTCGGAAGCCAAAGGAAAGTGTGAAAGAATATGCCCAAAGGTGGTGGGAATCGACTTCCAAAGTAAAGCCACCAATGACTGAACAAGAGATGAACACCATATTCATCTCAACTTTGGGTCATTCATTCTATACGCATCTAGTGGGTCATACAACTACAAGCTTCTCGTCATTGGTCCAAGTGGCGGATCGAGTTAAAGACGGTATTCGATCAAGTCTGATCTACGACTTGTCCAGTCTAGGGGCACCAATAGGGGGGTCTACTCAACGGAAACCGGTAGTCTTGAACAAGAAGAAAGAAGAAGCACAAGTTAACAATGTACAACCTATTCAACATTTTTTCATCTCAAACTAGAGGTCGCCAGCACCTCAGGCCCCCTTCAAGGTTAACTCACCCCAAGCTGCACCTATTCCGCAAGCCTTTCAATTCGGTCAAAATCCAGTATTTGGTCGGAACCCACAATTTGCCCAAAATCATCAAACCGAGCAACGTAGACCCAACATAATCCCTCGAGTCTTCACTCGTCTGCCTATGACTCTATCCGAACTACTCCCAGCACTACTCAGGGGAGAATATCTCACTAAGAGGCAGCCAAACCCAGAAGCGATAAAGGGACCAGGGTACAATCCCAATCAATTCTGTGAATTTCATATGGGTGCACCGGGGCTTGCCACCGACCAATGTTGGCAACTCAAGCACCAAGTTCAGAATCTAATCAACAGGAAAACGATCATCTTGGATGGTCCGGCAGCCCAAGTACCTCAACAGAATATCAATCAGAACCCGTTACCGACACATAATGGGGGAGGCAATGGGCCGACAGTCAATGCCATAGAGAAGGATGAACCGAGCTTCAACCCTTCAGTTTTGATAGCACCAATTGGCTCTAAGGTTAGAGTCAATCTAAGGATAAAACCAACATCATCAAGCATCAATACATTGCCATCAGATACAACCAACCAATCATCATCCCAACTCCCAATCAATTTGGCCAATCTTACCATTCACTCAAACTCCTAAACTCCAAATCCTTCACGACCACCTCTCATTATACCCTACACATTACCCACCTCAAGCTCTACCTCTCGACAACCTCTCATTATACCCTGCACCATACCGACTTCAGGCCCTTCTTCTCGACCACCTCTGGTCATACCTTACACTGCACCGACCCCTCAAACTTTAAGCTTTTCCTCCCGACCACCCCTCATCCTAGCTTATACCAACTCACAAACCCCAAACACCACTACATCAATCATCAAGCTTAATCCACCACCTCTCATCCTTCATCTAAAACCAAACCCTCAACCCATGACCATTATATCCCCTAAACCATTTCCATACCGCTCAAATCAAACCGTCCCATAGAGTTATGAGACGATGATTGTGACATCCGCAGGGGTTGAGAAGTCGAAAGAGGTGATGATCACGGATATTGGGCATATGACTAGATTAGGAAGGTGTTAAAAAGTGTTAGAAAAAGAACAAAAAAGACAGAATGAGGAAGATGATAGAAGAAAAGAAAAAGGGAAAGGAAAGCTGGTAGAGGAAGAACAAATACCACAAGGGAAATCAGAGAAGAAGATGAGCAGGATAATTGATAAGGAGGCAGCTGACCTCCTCAAACTCATTCGAAAGAGTGAGTACAACATAGTAGAACTGTTGAACAGAATGCCAGCTCAGATCAATATCTTTGACCTGCTATTAAACTCAGAGCATCATCGGGAAGCATTACTCAAAGTCCTTAGCAGTGCACATGTACCTGAGACCACCTCGCCAAAAGAGTTGGAAAAGACAGTAGGTCATATCATGACCCCTAATCCGATCACCTTCACCGATGATGAATTTATCAGTGGGGGGTGTGGACACATCGAACCATTTCACATTATGGTAATGTGCAAAGGTATGATGGTAGCAAGGGTACTGATCGACAATGGTTCGGCTCTTAATGTCTGTCCTCTATAAACTTAGCACAAGTTAAACGCAGATTTATCTTACCTCAGGCCAACTAGAAGGACCGTAAGGGCTTTTGATAGTAAGAAAATTGAGTCGTTAGGAGAACTGGATCTCCTAGTCACTATTGGATCATGCACGTTTGAAGTGACATTTGAAATTCTAGACATACCCTCAGCATTCAATCTCCTTCTAGGAAAACCCTGGTCCATACCGTAGGGGCAGTCCCTTCTTCCCTACACCAACGAGTTAAATTCATCATGGGACAAAGGGTGATATCGATCCTCGTAGAAAATCTCATACCAGTCGATCGATCGTCGGATGTGCCTTATATCGATGTAGAGATGACCAGGAATAAAGAGGGATTTCACGCTTTCTAGTTCACATCTATCAATTATATCCCATGAGGGAAATATAAGATAAGGGCAGAGTTGTCAAAAATAAATCTGATGATCGGACGAGTGATGAAGAAGGCGGGATATCGTCCGAGACAAGGGTTAGGGCCTAAAGGAAAAGGCAGGGCCACTTTGATCAGCATGCAAAAACACATTCCTTACTTTGGCCTTGGATTCAAACCTATAAGGAAGGACATCTCTGATATGAATGATAAAAAGAGGGAGCTTCGACTTGCACGAAGAAAGAACCGAGAGCCTAATGTATGGAACTTGGGCAACGTATCACACATTAGCATCAGCTTCCCACAATCCTTGAAGAGGCGAGATGACTTATCAGAACTATTACCAACAAGTCACGCAGGAGAACCAAGTATTGTAAGTATCGAGCTCGTTCAATTGCAAGAAGACTCATTCGTTGAGTCCCCACATTCCTTTACAGATGGCATGGACATCTTGTTCATAGGAGATTCCGATTGGGGTCAAAAGGAAGAAGAAAGAGAGCCCGTCAAGGCGGAAGTCGCAATATGCGAAGAAGAAAGATCACTGTTCCCCTTTCAAATCGATTGGGGATCTGTCGTAATTCCACCCACCTTACAAGTACCCGGACTTGATGATAGTCATTCGGAAGTGATGGTCATATCTGAACCATCAAGGGAGCCACTATCCCAACCTATCCGCCCTATAGAAGAAGGGCAAGTCTTCAAGAATTGGAAGGAGTACCCAATAACTTTCGAGGCCGCCATGGGTTCAGAATCCCTATGGCCTAAAAAAAAATGCCATTAGCAAAATCTCATCTGTCCGAGGACCATAATGAGCCCTCGTCCTTGGGGCAAGACTGTTTTGGGGGCTCACCTTCGTCGCTAATGAATTTGCATGATTTTTCTTCATCTTGTTTCAGGCATACGGATAGTCCGCAAAATCCAAAAAAATTAAAAATCTTTCAAAATTCAAAAAAATAAAAAATCTATCAAAATTCAAAAAAATAAAAAATTCAAAAAAATTCAAAAAAATCAAATATTTTCAAAAATTCCAAAAATCAGAAATTTTCAAAATACCTAAGGTTTTCAAAGAATTTCCTCAGTTGAATGAATCTTGTGAAAGAACAGAGTATGAAAGAGATGAATACGACTTTGACTTCGAGCTCGACTTTGATCTCATGGGGATTGAAAAAGAGTTAGAGGAAGATGTTGAATATCCTCCAAAAGAAATCAAAGAACTTATAGAACGTCACGAGAAAGGTGTTCAGCCAAATATAGAGGATACAAACTTAGTGAACCTAGGCACCGAAGATGACCCACTGATCATTAAAATCGGAACCCTATTAACGATTGAGCAGAAAGAGGAGATGACAAAGTTTTTACAATAATACCAAGATGTCTTCGCATGGTCCTACCAAGACATGCCCGGTCTAGACACAGATTTAGTCGTTCACAAGTTACCTATCAAAGCGGGAAGCAAATCGATCAAGCAGAAATTACGAAGGTTGAAACAGGAGTGGATACTTAAAGTCAAGGATGAAGTAATGAAACAGTTCCAAGCAGGGTTTCTCGCAGTATCCACTTACCCTGAGTGGCTCGCCAATGTCGTTCCTGTACCAAAGAAAGACGGAAAGGTACGCATGTGTGTAGACTACCGTGATCTGAACAGAGCCAGTCCTAAAGATGACTTTCCATTATCACACATCGACACTCTGATCGATAATACAGCTGGGCACGACATGTTCTCATTTATGGATGGATTCTCGGGTTATAACTAGATAAAAATGGTTGTAGAAGACCAATAGAAGACTGCGTTCATCACACCTTGGGGTACCTTTCACTATAAGGTCATGCCATTCGATCTCAAGAATGCTGGGGCAACGTATCAACGAGCTATAACTGCTTTGTTTCATGACATGATCCACAAGGAGATAGAAGTATACGTGGACGACATGATAGCTAAATCAAATCTCAACGAAGATCATCTGGTAAACTTGAAGAAATTGTTTGATCGATTGAGGAAGTACAACTTAAGACTTAATCCGGTAAAATGTGTATTTGGGACCACGTCAGGAAAGCTATTGGGGTTCATTGTCAGTAGAAGAGGCATCGAAATCGATCCAGTTAAAATGAAGTACATCATAAATATGGAGTCACCCAAATCAGAGAAAGAGATCAAGGGATTCCTAGGGAGAATTCAGTACATTAGTCGGTTCTTCGCACAACTAACTCCGATCTGTGAGCCAGTATTCAAACTACTGAAGAAGAATGAGTCGAAAGAATGGAATGAGGACTGTCAGGAAGCTTTCGACAAGATTAAGAGATACTTGCTTAATCCACCAGTCTTAGTTCCGTTTACACCAGGTCGACCTCTACTGATGTATCTTTTCATGCAAGAAAACTCCATGGGTTGTGTACTGGGACAACATGATGAAACTGGTCGGAAAGAGCGAGCCATCAATTACCTTAGTAAGAAGTTCACCAGTTACGAAGCGAACTATTCGACTCTTGAGAAGACATGTTGTGCCCTTGTCTGGGCATCACAACGGCTACGCCACTACTTGCTTAGTTACTCGACTAGGCTCATTGCTCGGATGGACCCCTTGAAGTACCTCTTTGAGAAGCCGGCACTAACGGGACGTACTGCAAAATGGCAACTACTATTATCTGAGTTTGACATCACCTATGTCACTCAAAAAGCCATTAAAGGACAAGCCATTGCTGACCACTTAGCGGAGCACCCTTTACCCTATTATGAGCCACTAAAGACAAATTTTCCTGATGAAGCCATTCTGTTTGCTGAAGTCGAGAGCGACGATGAATAATCTAGTTGGAAAATGTACTTCGATGGAGCAGTAAATCAAAAGGGAAATAGAATCGGACAAGTCCTGGTCAAGCCAGACGGAACTCATATCCCCATTGCAGTCAGGTTAAGGTTTCAGTGTTCCAATAACGAAGCTGAGTACGAAGCATGCATTGTGGGGTTGAAAGCAGCAATAGACCTTGAAGTGGATAAAATAGATGTATTTGGAGACTCAAGTCTAGTAGTCTACCAGACAACGGGAGAATGGAAGACCCGAGAGCAGAGACTAATTCCTTATCATGAGCATCTTGAGGATCTAAGCTCAAACTTCGTCTGGATCTCATTCACTTATATGCCGAGGGCTAAGAACCAGTTTGCAGATGCATTGGCTACTTTGGCATCAATGATCAGCATATCCAAAGATACCATAGTCGACCCTCTTGAGATTGGTATTCAAGATGAGCCAGCATATTGCTTGCCTATGGGGGTCGAAGAACCTGAGGAAAAACCATGGTATGCAGACATCAAGGCATTCTTAGAGGATCGAACTTTTCCATCCGATGCCACAACAACGGACCGAAAGACTATTCAAAGATTGGCATGACAGTTCTTCTTGAGTAGCGGAGTCTTGTACAAAAAGTCGCATCACGAGGTCCTCCTCAGGTGTGTAACACAAACAGAAGCTCAACGCTTAATCGAGACTGTGCATGGAGGAGTCTGTGGACCTCATATGAATGGACATATGCTCGTAAAGAAGATAATGAAAATGGGTTACTACTAGATGACTATGGAAAGCGACGGATATCAACATGTTCGGAAATGTCATTTGTGTCAAATTTATGCCAACAAAATCAATACACCACCTTCAGAATTGCACAATATGACTTCTCCTTGGCCCTTCTCACTTTGGGACATGGATGTCATCAGGCAGATTAATCCTCAAGCTTTCAATGGGCATCGTTTCATCTTAGTCGCCATCGACTACTTTACAAAATGGGTAGAAAGAGCATCTTACGCCAATGTTACAAGGGGCAATGTCTTGAAGTTTGTGAAGAACAACATCATATGTCGGTCAGGCCTCCCAAGCGGGATAGTAACCGATAACGCCAAAAATCTCAAGAACAAAGACATGTTTAAGATATGCAAGGATTTTCAGATCACCCATCACAACTCAGTCATTTACAGACCAAAGATGAATGGAGCAGTTGAAGCCGCTAACAAAAATATCAAGAAGATCATTGAGAAAATGGCCGTTACTTACAAGGATTGGCACGAAATGTTACCCTTCGCTCTACATGCTTATCGAACGTCAATCCGAACTTCGACTGGGGTAACACCCTACTCATTGGTATACGGAATGGAAGCAGTCTTACCCATAGAGGTTGAGATTCCTTTCCTTCGGATCTTAAAAGAAGTTGAATTGGATGAGGTAGAATGGGTCCAAGCTCGATTTGATCAGTTGAACTTAATAGAAGAGAAACGACTTTCAGCAATTCGTTATGGGCAAACTTATCAATGGAGAGTAGCACGAGCTTATAACAAGAAGGTTCGACCTAGAGAGTTCTCGCCAAGAGATCTTGTTTTAAAGAAGATTTTACCAATACAAGAAGATGCGAGAGGAAAGTTTCGTCCGAATCACGATGGGCCATTCGTCGTCCAAAAGGTACTGTCCGGAGGGGCACTAATCCTTACAGAGATGGATGGGGAAGTCTTTCCACAACCGATCAACACTAATACCGTAAAAAAATATTACGTCTAAATTCGTTCCTTGAAATGAAGAGAGGCCATCTTTCTACTACCTGAACAATTATCTACCCTTAGTTAACCCTTTTTGAACCATCATATTCATTTCTTAACCTATGACCGGGGCAAGTCACCGCTATCAAAGAAATCAAAAAAATAAAAATAAAAAAAAAATAAAAAAAAAGAGCAATCAAAAGTCAAAACAGAAATACTAAAGTATACTCCTGGCCCGCATGAGGATAAACTGTGAACGGCTAAAAACACAAAAAAATCAAAAAGAAGTCAAAAACTTCAAAATGTTGATCTTAAGCTCGACCCAAATCTCCTACCTAAACGAGTTCGTGAGACACTAGGAAGAGACATAGATTATACTTTCAGAAAAAAAAAATAGACAAACCCCGTGTCCATTCTATCCCTCAATAAATCCATAATCAACCTTTTTTATCCCTAAGCTTACGTTTCGTCCTATTTTAAGTCCTCTCAGATCAGAGAATGATTTCAAGGCAATTCAATCACGGTGGAAGCACGTCATGAAAAACATCGTCAGGGTATAGTTGATTTTGCTACTTAACTCGGATTTATGGCTGCCAAAGTCGTTGGAAGACCCGAGAGGGGAGGCCAGGTCAAATATTTGAAAAAAAAGAGCGACTTGAAGTGTAGAGTCATTGGTCTTGAAGCTCAACTTGAGTCACCGTACCATGAAAATTGTCGAAGGAACTCAAGAGGAGAGTCCAGATCTGTTACGCAAGAAAGAGCGCCATTAGAAGATTAGAGTATTCGATCTCGTAGCTCAACTTAAGTCACCAAGCCACAAGGGGCACAAAGAAACCGATGAGGTATTTCAAAGTGAAAATCTATAAAGAAAGTATAGACTGAAAGGGCATGGTAAAAACCCGCAAGGGCGCTGTGAGTAAAAAGATTAGTCTATGGCAAGATCAAAACTACCGGCATGATGAAAACCCAAAAAAGGTGTCGATGCGCAAAAATGTGGAAATCGGGTCTGGTGAAAACCGTAACTGGCGCTAGGGGCAAAAATGAAAAATAAAAACAAAAACAAAAAAAAAATAAAAAAATTAAAAATTAAAAATTAAAAATTAAAAAAAAAAAAAAACAACTCCTGGCCTGCAAGAGTATAAACTGTGAACGGTAAAAATCTCGAAGTCCTCAATGTTCCAACAGATGCAACTATTCTCAGTCTCGGGGATGACTCTAAAGAGACTAAGGATTAGTTGATACTTGTATCATCGACATTTGGCAAAGGCACCATGATCATTAACTTTCAGAGTTTTCAAACACAGTCTGTCACAGATTATTCGACAAATGCTATCTTAAAATAATAAAAAAAACAAAAAAAAATGCATCATCAAAATTACTATTTTTGGCCTATGACGAAGAATCTATGACTTTTCTTAAAATCAAGAGTTTTCAAGAGCAGTAGATATATTTGAGGCCACTACGTAAAAAAAAAAATCTATTTCATTCATTTCAAATAGTGCTACATCATTCTCATTAAAAGCAGGATGCAAGAAGGAATAACGGGCAAAGAGCCACTCAAGCATTTTCCTGGAAAGCGTAGTAGGCATCAAGTCATCCTCTAAGACTTTGATCTGAGTAGCTTGGTCAACGATGATTCTCTCTATATCCGAGGCATGACGACAGACTAAATATTGAAATATCATACCATCATGCAAGTCTCTCTCAATGACGATCACGCTACGTTAAGCTTTTTCAAGACGATCCCGTAACTTCCATGAAAAGGGAAGATGGAAGTTTGAAATTTAGAGTTGACGAGGAAAAAAAAAATCTCAAAATTGCATTGCATGGTTTAAAACGTCGATCACTTTAAAAAATGTTCAAAAAAATTATATACAAGATTTCAAACGAGCTCCATGCCACGAAATCAAGGGTTTCAAAAAGGTTAACCATGTTAGACCCCGTGCTTGGGTAGCCACAATCCAAAAAAAAATTCCTCAACCCATCCGACATTTTTAATCATTATGCAATAAATTATTTCAGATTCGTACAAATGAAGGGTCTAATTTATTCTTTGCAGTTCTTTACAAGCAACTCCTGCAAAGAGGGGCAGCTGTAGACACCCCAATTTGTACGAACCCGTTAGGAAAACTCAAATTTTCTCGAATTAATTCCAACTAATGACTCAAACCTATCACGGGTTCACATTGCAACGTGGCATCATTCTCATGCATAAATGCATACATGCATCATGTCATATAGTTTGCATGCTCAACCTTGTCCCTAACCCACTCCAAATTCGTATCCATTCTCCTTTTACCACCCCATCACCTATACCACAACCAAGGTCCATTTCCTAATCCAACCTAAGCCCAAGACAAAGCCTACCTTCTAACCCAAATTCAAGTCCATTCTTTTAGCCCACCTTTAAAACCCAAGTCCATTACCTAAGTCCAATACCAAGTCCATTCCAAGCCCATTCTTTCACACCCCCTCAAAAGATGACCCAATGCATCATCTAATTAGAGAGTCAACTTTTCTTTGTGAGAATTCAAGAATGCCCTTCCCAAAAAGGATGGTCAAACCAAAAAGGTTCTTGGGTCTTTGGTAATAATTCATAAAGTTGAGAGAACTTCAAATCTACCCTCAAAAGGTGGAAATCTTCAAGTACATACATGGAGTTCTCCCATTGGTCCATTTCAAAAATATATTTCCACCCTTGCTTTATGTGTTATTTACAAATGAACCAAGGTCTACTTCTCACCTATCATTTCACCTTTACACATGTCATGTTCTCATTCACCCTCCCAAAAGTACTTTTGTTCTCCCATTGGTCCATTTCAAAAATACACTTCCACCCTTGCTTTATGAATTATTTACAAATGAACCAAGGTTTACTTTTTACCTATCACTCCACCTTTACACATGTCATTCCCTTATTCACCCTCCCAAAAGTGTTTTTGTTCTCTCACCTCTATTTACCAAAAAATCAAGGATTAAAGAATGCTTTTAGGATTTCTTCACAAATGTCATCTTTACCCCCATACAAATGAAAAATCAAAAAAGAAATAACCTAAATCTTATGTCCATTCTCATTATTTTTAGGGTTGACCACTTTATTCCTAAAAGTTCTCTAAAACTCTAAAATACCTCATTTTCCAAGAACAATTCATGCTCTCAAGCCCCCATCTTTCAACCTAAAACTCTACCAAAATTTTTACTCATCTCTCATCTCTAAACTCTCAACCTTCAACTCTTTCAACCCTCAACTACATCCTTCAACTCTCAAATTCATTTCTCAAGCTCAAGTTCATTCAAGACCTCCAAGGGGACAAGGTGGGATAATAGTTATTTATTTATTTTCTTTTAACTTGCATCTTCTTCTTCTAACCCTCTCTTTTTATTTTTAGAAGCCTTTAGGATGTAATGGAGAACCCTTCTTCATCCTGAGTAGATTGAACCTCAACCTTGGGCATGGAATGCTTGAAGCGGTTTGGTTGAAAAAATGGAGGTTGAAGCCCTTTTTAACCCATTCTCATATCATGCATCATAATGTACACCATTCACACACACCACACATACTTGGCCATGATGAAGAATTGTGTAGCTCTCTTGATGGGGCTAAAACACTAAGTTTCTAGCTAAGTATGCATACATTAAGGTTATGGATCTAAGGGAACTCCATCAATGAAACTTCTCTAAAATCATAAACCAACATCTCAACTCATGCGAAAGTGTGTTGACTCCATAGAATATCTTCTCCCATAAGATATTTCTTATGTCAACACCAACATCAAATCCTCTTTCAAAGGGGTACATACACACTATGTGCACCCACCCACTTCATGCATCTCATGCATTTTACTTGTTATGTTAATCTGTTTCAAAAAATGACCAAATATAAAGGTAACCACCTTAGGTGGAGAGAATGGGGTGCTTAACACCTTCCCCATCCTCTAACCGAATCCCCTTACCTAGATTTTAGGTAGAGCATACCTTTTTCAATAATGAGAGTCACTACAATGCCATGAAAAATGATTTTCAAAAGAATCGATTCGGGTGCACATTCACACCCATTTTCAAAAAAGAATGGTGGCGACTCCAAACAACGTAGCATTGAGGTTCAAGGATGAACATTCTAATGTCTACAAAAATGAATGTCTATTTCAATGTATTTAGATCGAGCATGAAACACAGGGTTTGTTTCCATATAGTTGGAATTGATGTTGTCAAACCATAGAAGAGGTACTTGTTGTTGAGGAGCACACAATTCTTGTAAGAGTGATAAAATCCAGACAATCTCAACTGCTGCTATGGCTAGTCCTCTATACTCTAATTCAACACTACTTTTAGATACCACCTTCTGTTTTGTTGCAGACCAAGACACTAGATTATCTCCAAGAAACAAACAATAACCACTAGAACTTCTTCTATCATTGGGAGTCGAAGTATAATCAACATCTGTATAAGTTTGTATCTGAAGATGAGTAGAAGGATTAAGCCTTAAGCTTTGTTGCATAGTACCCCTCAGGTATCTTAGAATCCTCTTTGCAGAAAGCCAGTGAGCCATTGCTGGGTTATGCATGAATTAACAAGCTTTGTTAACAGCAAAAACAATGTCGGGTCTGGTTAGAGTGACATATTGTAAGGCTCCTACTATGCTTCGATACTTGGTTTGATGCTCAAATGGTTCTCCATCATACTTAAACAAACTTTTGCCAATAATTCCTTCGGTTTTTGCTGGTTTACAGTCAAACATCTTTGTTTTCTCAAGCAAATCAGCAATATACTTGGTTTGAGATAGGTGTATAGATTGAGCATCATAAATCACCTCTATTCCAATTAAGTAAGATAACTGACCGAGATCCCTCATTGCAAAAGTGGAGTGTAGTTACATTATGAAAGCATCAATATGAGTTTTTGAGCTTCTAGTGACAAGGATATCATCAACATAAACCAACACAACTAAAGTATCTATTTTTCCAAAATGAACAAACATTTAATTATCTGACCTTGAGCATGTAAATCCCCAATTTAACAGAGCTTGAATCAGTTTTGTAAACCAAGCCCTTGGTGCCTGCTTCAAGCCATACAAGGCTTTTTTAGTTTGCATATTCTATATGGGAACTACTGATCGGAAAACCCAGCTGATTGAGACATAAACACGTTTTCCTCTAGATCTCCATTTAAGAAGGCATTTTGAACATCTAGTTGCCTAACTTTCCATCCAAAAGTAAGAGAAAGAGTTAGCACTATTTTTATTGTCGTTGGCTTAACCACAGGGCTGAAAATATCAAAAAAATCAAGCCCTTGAGTCTGATTATAGCCCTTTGCCACCAATTGTGCCTTGTGCCTCTTTAAAGTTCCATCTGCTTGTATTTGAGCTTAAACACTCATTTACATCCTATCATGTTAACATCTGAAAGAGGATCAACCAATTCCCATGTGTTGTTTCTTTGTAATGCCTCAATTTCCTTTTGCATTACGGCTACATAATCAAGATCTTTCATAGCTTGCTTGACTGTAGTTGGCTCCTTCTGTCGTGTTGCTAGAAATAGTTATTTCTTTTTTACTATCCCATTTTGATACCTGGTTACCATCCTTCTTGTTTCTGGTATAGATTCTACAGGAATAGTTTGAACTGGTTGTTGGATAACTAGAGATGAAGAAGAGGTTGTTGGTGGATCAGCTTGTTCTGATGGAACATCAACATGTTGGTGAGTAGATTGTGTAAGAATAGGAGTTTGACGAGATTCAGGAGCATGACTTGTTGATGGGAGTGTTATAAGAGTAGGTGTCTAAGCAAGTTCTTGTGTAGTAGCAACAATTGGAGAAGAATATGAGGCTAAAGGAAACTTGCTTTTATCAAAAACAACATGGCGAGTTATTTACACTCTTCCTGACTTGTAATCTAGACACAAATAACCCTTATAAACAGTAGAGTATCTAAGAAAAAGATATTGAATGGATCTGAATTGTAACTTTTGTCTATTGTATAGTCTTATAAAAGGATAGCATAGACACCCAAAAATTTTCAACATAGTATAGTCAGGTTTCTTATGAAAGATAAGAGAGTATGGAAAGGCAAAATCTAATACTTTTGTCAGCATTCTATTGATTAAATGAACTACTGTTTGAAAAACATATAGCCAAAATCTCAAGGGTAAAGATGCACGAGCCAAAAGAGCCAAATCTGTCTCCACGACATGTCTATGCTTCTTTTCCACTCTCCAATTTTGAGAAGAAGTATAAGGACATGAGAATCTGTGAGCAATGCCATGAGACTGAAGGTAGCGAGAAAAAACCTTGAATTCTTCTCCATTATCAGACTGAAGAGTTTTTATTTTGCTATTAAACTGATTTTCAACCAGACTTTTGTATTGAATAAAAACTTGCAATGCTTGATCTTTAGTCTGCAAAGGAAAAAGCCATGTGAATCTTGTATTATCATCAACAAAAAGAATAAAATATTTGGAGCCTAAAATAGATAAAATAGGAGTTGGTCCCTAGATATCGGTATGGACAAGCTCTAATGGTGAAGCTATCAAGAATTTGATATTTGGAATGGCAATCTATGACTTTTTGCATATTGGCAAGAGGACAAACCAAATTCTTATTCACTGAGCATGAAATATTACAATGACTCAGAATCTTTTGTCCAATAGTAGGTGAGACATTTCCAAGGAGATCATGGCAAACTTCACTGCTATCAGTAGAAATATTAAAGGCTGATACAAAGTCTTTATTTAGAAAGAAAGCATATTATTCTTTGAATCTTGTAAACTGGTGACTGGAAGCTTATACAACCCATTCTCAAGTCTGCCTCGAGCTAGAGCCTTCTTTGAACATCGATCCTTCACAATGAAATATTTGGGATAAAATTCAATCATAGAGTTATTGTCAGCACATAGTTTAGCAACACTGATTAGATTGCTAGATAGAGAAGGCACATGATAAAACTTATTACGACAAAGAACTGTGGAATCAGAAACTAGAGATTTAGTGCCAACATTTGAGATAGGGATTTGTTTACCATTACCAGTTGTAACTCGTTCTGAACCAGTATAAGGAGCCATATTCGAAAGAGTAGTTGCATTTTGGATCATGTGATGGGTAGTTCCAGAGTCAAGGTACCAGGAATCATCTGCAACAGTGTTAGGAGTAGCAACCATTGCAGACATTTGACTCTGAGCTTGATTGTTGAATGTGAAAGGTAGCATCAAACTTGTGATAATAGTTTTGAATACTGTGTCGAATTTACCACAAAGTTGACATTGAGGCTTTGTATTATTGTTGTTGCCTCTTCCACCTTGACCTCCACGACCACCACGACCTCTACCTTTGTAAGTATAATTCGAATTTCCTCCTTGTCCAGTACCCTGGTTTGATTGTTCTTGCCATAGTTCTTTCGACCTGCATACTTGTTGTTATAAGCAAGATTTGCAATCATTGTTTCAATCTCATGAAAGGAGTTCTGTTGTTTTAAATGATGCTCAAAAGTCAGAAGCAAGCTATGAATAGCTTCAAGAGAGGGTTGGTTGTCTCTAGCACTGATTGATATTACCACAACATTGTAATCAGCTCCTAATCCAACCAAAAGATTCATAATTTGATATTGTTCTGAAACAGTTCCCCTATTGCTGCAAGACTGTCCGAGAAACCTTTAATCTTCATGATAAACTCAATCATTGACATTGAGTTTTTCTTTGTTGTTTGCAACTGCAATCTCAGTTGCATAATTTTAGCTCGCGAGGAAGATGAGAAAATTTTCTCAAGAGCATTCTAGGCAAAATGTGACGTGGTATGGCCTACAATATGAGCCATAACCTCAGGAGTTAGAGAAGATTAAATCCAACTTAGGATCAATCTATCCTGTCTAGATTGACAACTCCAGTAGTAGGGACAATTTTCTAAAGACAAACTGATAAACCTTCAATGAAATTCTCAAATCCATTTGCATAGATTACATTATCCATTTGCGATTTCCAAATGACATAGTTAGATCGATCTAGCTTAACAGGATGAGTATTATTGAAGAACTGTAAACCTGAAGTCGGAGCAAGAGAGGAAGATTGAGACGCTCCAATCGATTCTGAGAAGGAAGAAAAGAGGTCGATCCAGATGCAGAGGTCGACGTTATTGAATCACCAGGAAGAGAGAAGAAAAGTTATTGGTTTCCAGAAAAATATTGAGAAAGCGAA
Organism: Akebia trifoliata; assembly: GCF_017979445.1. Taxonomy (NCBI): domain Eukaryota; kingdom Viridiplantae; phylum Streptophyta; class Magnoliopsida; order Ranunculales; family Lardizabalaceae; genus Akebia; species Akebia trifoliata. Next base: position 11,219,688 of record NC_141377.1, on the reverse strand, counting down.
AGAACCTTGCTCTGATACCAAGAAAACTTTTGTAAACAAATGAAATTTCTGAAAAAATACTCTTCTCTAAAACATAAGAGAGAGTTCTGAACAAGTTCATTATATATAATATATTACAAGGGGATAAACTAGTTTGTTTATCTGAAACTAATTCCATAACAAATTCTATAACATAATTAGTTAATTACAATCTTTTAGAACTCTAGCTGGATCCAAGTCATCATGATGAGCTATCACATGCTAACTTGTCAAGTGTAAAAGCTTCTTCTAAGTTTTATGGCTTTCAGCCTTATATGTTCACTCTTATGCAAACATCAAAATTAATGTATAAAGAAAACATTCAATCTTTTTTTTTTACCATTCCATGCTCCTGCATAGTCTTACAACACAAAGGTTTTAGTGCACGTCAGAATTGATGCACAGATCACATATCCTAACCAAGTTTTATCTTATCGATTATCCTTTTTTTAAACATAAAAGGAGATCTCATACATCAAAATTGATATATAAGCTACTTACACACCCTTTTTCACCTCTCATTTCGCTTGTCGCTAGGTTATTGCCCCAGCAAGGAACAGATCGCGGCCACACCTGCATACAAGAATCAATCGTTACCTGAACACAATGGCTCCCCCCCTACCCACATAAACTTGGCCATACCTAAATGGACCTGGTGATAACATTTTTATGGATCTAGTTCCATGGAACTATGAAATATAGAAAACTTCAAGCTTTCACTAGTTGGCTAACGTGTGACCACATAGAGAACCATACACACATTTCCACAATACCTTTTTCTCTACAAGTACTTACACACGTACAACTTATTTTATTTGCCTCGACAGACTCCTCTTTTGCCATGCCTTATAATCGACCACAAACTCGAATAAAAAACCTAAAATCTATGATGGGCTGATCTTGGGGTAGCCCCCAACTTGCGATTGATACCCCGACCATCCCTACGTAGTTTCTCATGGTTATATATTTGTTCCCCACAGACGATGCCAATTGTAGAGGTCAAATTTGTGATTAACTTTGAGATCTAATTTAAAACAAAATCATTCACCAATAAATCATAAAAATGATGAAAAAAGAACGAAAAAAAAAGAACACAAAATGATTTTTTACGTGGTTTGCCACATTGTGCCTACATCCACAGGCTCGGAAAGTAGATCCACTATAAATCTCACGGTCACATGTCCTCTGCTTCTCAATCTCCCCTTTTCTTCCTCTCATTTTTCTTTCTCTCATTTCTTTCCTCCCTTTACAATGGCCTTAGCCTTCTTTAAATAGAAAAAACATAACCCTAATTCTAATTAAATTGGAAATATCATTTTTACCCCTATCAAATAAAATAATTACCTATTAGAGAAAAATCCTCCCAAATAGGGATTTCTCCCTAATTACATAGAATCCTACCAAAACTTTGTCATGTGTTTACCTCAAGATATGTGTTGATGGTGCAAATGAATGGTCCAAGCAAAGTCAATTTTTATCCCTCCACAACAAACAATGGGTGGTATCCAATTAGGGGATTTGTTTTATTTGTAAACAAAGATATCATATCTAAATTTTCTAAGGTTTTCTTATCAAAAGTTTGATTTGGTTGAAGAATTCATTGTGGGTCGGTGTAAAAATCTTCTGCCACCTATACAGTTTAAAAAAATTCTATAAGCATTGGTGTGGTACTAGCAAAAAAAGATTTGTTGCCTAAGTTAGACTCAAAGCCGATATTTAACTAAAATCAATCAATCTTAAAAATAACAAATTTACCTCTATTTAAACCTCATGATCCTACTTTCTTTTCGGCATCTTTTCCAAGTTTTTTTAATTTGCTTCCTAATTAAGCTCAATCTTGATTGAATCCATTGATCTCAATTGTGATTTAGGAATTCAAAATTATTTTGTGCTATAACTCATCATGATTCTTGATATAAAGTTTAGTAACCTAAGGTTTGCCTTCTGATCCTCCAGATTTGTTCATCAACTCCCAATGGCTTGCTTTGAATGGTATTTCAAGAAATTGTTAAACACGTTTTCCTTTGCATTTAAACTTCGTTTTATTTTGATAGGACATTTCTTATCATTACCTTTTTTTTTTCATATGCACAATTATTTGAATGACAACACATTTAATGCGTGAGTCGTGTTGGAGTAACATTGAAATGTACATCAATGATCACATTGTTGATGTGGAGGTGCATATATAACCATAGATGTTTTTCACTTGTATCTTGATGAAAAGTGTCTATGGTTTCGAACATACGTCCATGTCAACAATGTGAGAATCAATGTACATTTTAACGCTACTTCAACATTTTCCTTGATGCATACCATTGAATCATATTCTGATGATTCCCAATCTATGAATATATGTTATCTATGCATAACATATGATACCTTTTCATTTTCTTGCTTAATCATATCCATAAATAATGAGCTAACTTTGTATTTCACCTTCTTCCTGCCTCTTCTTTCTCTCTCTTGTTGTGTCTTTTTCTCCAATGAAACCTTGTCTTCTTCAAGTCATTTCCATCTAAGGTACTTATCCTTCCCTCTATGTGTTCCCTTTCATTTCTACTATTGTTTCAGTTGTTTACTTTTCCACCATAGCCACTGAATCTCATCTCTTGCAATGCATTAAGAGGAAATGACATTCCTCCTAACATTCATATTGACCAACCTTCAGTCCAAATTATGGCCTACATAAAAGAAATCTTCATCCATGGGAGTCAGCTTCGAACCCTAAGGAAAATTTTCGACAACATTTATCAGATAATCTCCTAGGTTGCAGAACTTACGAAGTGGTAGAGTCACCTTAGATGACTACGGACTCTTGCTTTACTCTAAAAGAGTCCCTAAAAAAAAGGAGCTTGTACAAGAGCAACTCCAAGGGGAATATCCAAAATGACTATCCACAATGGATAGTCATGTAGTTATGGATAGCCATTTTCATATTCAAGGGCCTAACTGACATGGTTAATAACATAGAACAGTTAGGAAGAATTATCCTTGGCCCTTCTTGAAGAAGGGTTAATGAAAATTTATACCTATGCATTACAAGACAAAGGTCAGAACAACAAATGGCCTAACCATATGTGCCAAACGGCCAGGCTATGCCTATGTTTAGCCATTTGTCTCCTATGACTAAACAAACATTATATTTTGATTCTTTATTTGATTGATTTTGATTGGTTTGAGTGGACCCCATTCGATTGATTGAAATTCTCTCGATTTTATCCTCAACACTGGATTTGAATGAGATTTCATGCTTGTTAGATCAAATTGGGGTGTTTACAATGGCCAGTCCTAAACCTCAAGTAAATGAGATTAAAGCCCCAAAAGGTTTTGAATCCACACGTATCTACAACCGAATCCCTTATTTAGATAATTTTACGAATTTTTGAAAAAATTCAAAGAATTTTGTAACTATGCCCTTTGTGTCTTAATAAGTATTCTTTTTCGTTTTCCACTTGCTCTTTTGTAATCTTCACGTTGCATCTTCCTTCTAACAAGGGATTATCTACGTTTTCCACTTTCTTATAAATCTTATCTACATTTTAATTTGTTCCAAAAATTAGTATTTTAAATCAGGTTAGAAGAAGAAATCATTGGTTCAATTTAGAGCCTTTAATTTTGGTAATGTAAATGGTCTGTCGAAATAATCTGGTTTACTTAAAATTAAGCCCCCCTTTTCTTTAAAAAATGGGATCTGACCTAGTGAATATGGAATTAGCAATTGTTTCTCTAATCAGTTGGTTCCTATTAACTATGTTTTCACCTACATTTAACAACAAATAGTTGTTATTTGAATTCTTACCCACACCTATATATGTATAAAATGCAAGTCTGGTAGAAACGAAATGCTTGCCTCTACCTACTTAAGATCCAGTAATTGGGATTTAAACAAAATGTATTGAGAAAACTAAAAATTAGATTAGATGGATGAAATGTAGTACTGTTTGCCTATTTAAAGGGAAGTGAGGTAGGAAATGTTGAGAGGTAAAGCTTCATCACTAGAATAAACAAATGATGGTGGAAAAGGGTTTCCTCATTCATTCAAATAAAAAAAATGTGTTTATAGGAAGTTGAGAATGGGAAAGGGACTGAAACTTTAGAAGATCTAGGAATGGGTGAGAGGGAAAGTTAGTTACTTTATTAAGTTTCTTCTTCATTTCAAATTTGGAAAAGAGGAGGACCTTGCTGTGGTGTTGGACAAAAGGCCATGGTTTGTAGGAGGGAAGCTCATGGTGGTCAAGCGCTTGGACACCATAGTGGAAGTGGAAAAAAGAAAAGAGGCCTCAATACCCTTATGGATTAAGCTATACAACCTGCCTAAGCAGTTCTGGACTCCTAGAGGGCTGGGGTGTGTTGCTAGTGGGGTGGGGAAGCTGTTGTATATGAACTATGCTACAGATGTAGGGAATAGGCTATACTTTGCTAGGATTTGTGTCGAAGTTAAGGCGGATTCTAAACTACCCCAAGTGCTTAAGGTGAAGATTAACAAAGTCTTCAACGCTGATGTGAAGATGGAATATGTCTGGAACCTCCCAAGATGCAACACTTGCTTAACCTTTGGGCATTCGGATGTCAAATGTACCCAAGAAAAATCATTTTAGACTGATCCTAAGAAGGTTAATACTTGCAGAAATGTAGATGTTGCAAGAAGGAAGAGGAAACTTGTGCTCCTCATGCTGATAAGGAAGGTTGGTATGAGGTCTCCCACCAAAAGAGGAGGTCTAACAGGAACTATGGGATAGTGTTCAAGGAAGGCCAGTTGGATAGAGAGCAAGACTCACATGTCTTCCATCCAGAGGATGATGAGGAGGCCTTTGAAGGTGATGATCTGCAATGGATTAAGGTAGAGGAAAAATGAGAGAGCTCCAAAGGTCTTGAACCTGAACCTGAGGCCTATGTGCATAGGGAGCCTCCCAAATCAGCCATTAAGTCCCCTATTAGCATTATTGCTGGTAATGGAGGTAGCATAGGCCCTCAGAAGAAGAGAAAAAACAAATAAGAACAGTCCCACTGCCAACAGATTCCAAGCTTTGGCTGATGCTATTCCTAACTCAGAAGTAGGGGTTGTTAAGCCTAATGCCAAGCATGAGTGCTATCCAGAGAAGGGTTCCTCCTATGGTTCCATTGACTCTTTTTTTGATAAAAGCGTAGACAAGTGCACTCCCACAAATTCAGTTAGGCATGACCAAAAGCTTAAGGGCATTGTTGAGGCCAAAGGCAAGAATCAAAAGGGGGTTACAACTCATTCTGAAGCAGTAACAGGGGGAAGGGGACTTTTGTGATTAATTCCCAGTGATTCTAGCAATTGGAATATAAGGGGTTTTAATGGCCCAGCTAGACACAGGGAGGTCAGGGACCTCATCAAGGCAAGCTATCTATTATTGGGTTAATGAAGACTAAGGTAAAAAAGCCAGAATGCTGATAGAGTGATGATGATGATATGTCCTTCTTGGAGAAGACTTGATAACCATGATAGGGTCATGAATGGTAGGATTTGGGTTTGCTGGGACCCATTGGAGGTTAATGTTCTTCTTATCAGTAAAACTGAGCAAATAATTCATGTACTTATTAATTCCAAAATGAATAAGGATTTCTTCTTAATAATGATTTATGGGGGCAACTCTATAGTGGAGAGAAGAAATCTGTGGGATAAGATTAGCGATCTGCTAGTGTGATTAGAATGCTGTGGGTTTTGACTGGAGATTTCAACTGTGTCAATAACCAGTTTGAAAAGGTGGGAAGAAGGAAAGTCAACCTTACAACTTCGAAAGAATTTTCTAATTGTTTGACCCTTAGTTGCCTTATGGATATCAGAGCCTTTGGGGCCATATTCACTTGGAACAACAAGTAAGACTATAAGAGGATTTGGTGCAACCTCGATAGAATTCGGGTGAACTCAGAGTGGGTGGACTCCTTCAATAAGGTTGAAGGGTTATTTTTTCCGAGTGGTCTCTCGGATTATGACTCATGCATTGTTACATTGAGCCCTTATTACACAAGGAAGAAAAAGCCTTTCAGATTTTTCAACCATTGAGCCGAAAATAGGGATTTTTCTGATTTGGTTAGAGAGGCCTAGACCTTGAGGTCTTGGGGCCATCCTTTGTTCAGATTCGTAATGAAGCTTATGGCTGCCAAGGCTAGGCTGAGAGTTTGGAATTTGGAAAAAAAACATTCTTACAGTAATTATGCTCCTATGGAAGCTCGTAGTAGGCTTGCTTTGGTCCAAGTCACTGCTCAGGCTAATCTTAGAATTAGCTCTACTGCCTACGAGAAAATGAGGCTAGCAAGGGGTTATGCCCAGACTCTAAGGATCTAGGAGTCAAAACTTCAATAGAAGTCCAAGGTCAATTGGCTTGAATTGGGAGAAAAGAACAATGCTTTCTTCCACCATGCTCTTAAAGTTAGGCGATCGAAGAATTTGATCAGGACAATATCTAGAAAGGATGGAAGGACACTCAATGATTCCATGGAAATTAAGGAAGAAGTGGTTAGTTATTACAGGATTTTTTAGGGGGCCACCAACTGCCCCAGCTCAACCAGTAGGTGGGAAAACCTATCTTTTGCCAACCAACTTGATAGGGGGGTGATTAGGATGTTCTCTCGGGTGATGTCCAAGATAGTGAAATTCAAAGTGTTTTTTTAGTATGGATCCCTTCAAAGCCTGGGACCTAATGGATTTAATGCGTGATTCTTTCAAAAGACTTGGGATATTATTAAAGTTGATTTGTTGGAGGTTGTTAGGTATTTCTTCAAGTGTGGTAATCTCTTCAAGGAGTATAATGCCACGGCTATATCCTTGATCCCTAAGGTAGACATGCCTTCAAAAATAGTTGACTTTAGACCGATTTCTTATTGTAATGTTATTTATAAAATTATTTCTAAAGTCCCCAATAATAGAATTAGACAGGTGATGCACAAACTGGTAGGCTTGAACAAATCAACCTTTATCAAAGGTCAGAGCATTTCAAACAACATCATTTTGGCTTATGAATTGGTTAGGAACTTTCAGAGAAAGAATTCTAGTCTGAAAAAAGCTGTCAAAGTTGATTTGAGAAAAACTTAGGACATTGTGGAATGAGAAGCTATTGTTGAAAGTCTTAAGGCGTTCAAATTTCCTCAAAGGTTCATAGAATGGATTTACAAGTGCATCTCTAGTGCTTCCTACACGATATCGCTCAATGGCTCCTTTGTTGGCTAGTTTGAGGGTAAGAAAGGTATTAGACAAAGGAACTCTCTTTTTCCATACTTCTTTGTTCTCATCATGGAGGCATTAAACCCAATGTTTCAAGAGAAGGTAAGGGAAGGGTTGTTTCTTTTCCAACCCAGGCGCAAAAGCCAGAATATCACCCAACTTTGCTTCGCCGATGACTTCTTTGATCTTCCAAGGGGAATCGCTCCAATAACTTAGCCATTTAGGCAATGTTAATGTTCTTTGCTTTCACTGGCCTAGAGATCAATTTGGACAAGTGCTCTTTATTCATGGAGGGCCAAGATTGTGTGCTCATTGAGGAAGCTGTGGCCACCCTTGGTGTTAGGATAGGCAAACTGCCTGTGAGGTACTTGGGTCTTCCTTTACTGTCTTTGAGACTCTCTTACATAGATTGTTTCCTTTTCATAGAGAAGATGTCCAAAAGAATTCTATCGTGAAACAAAAGGTTCCTTTTGTATGCTAGGAGATTAGAGCTTGTGAAATCAGTTCTTCTAAGCATCAAGGTGTATTGGTGAAACTATATTGTTCTCCCAATCAAGGTTATGAAGGAGTTGGAAAGGGTTTGTGCTCGGTTCATATGGTTTGGGCCAGATAAGTAGAGTAGTAACAGTGCTGTCAGTTGGGAGGAAGTGTGTAAGCCTTTCAAGATGGGTGGGTTGGGTGTGGTAAACATTTCCATGTGGAACTCTTCTGCCATTGCTCGATTCTCTTGGAAGATTGCCTCGAGTAAAAGCTCTCTTTGGTTAAATTGGGTCAGCAAACATTTAATCAAAGGCAAGAACTTTTGGTCGATGAAGATCCCAAGAGAAGATTCATAGAGTTGGAGAAAAATCTTGAAGGCTAGAAAGTTAGCCTTGAGTAACACGGTCCATCTTATTGGTAATGGCTCGTCTACCTCTCTTTGGAATGACTCGTGGCACCCTCTGGGGATTCTTAATACTTCCTTCCTTGAAGAGCTCATCAATGACTATAAGATTAAGCTGAGTGTGAAGGTTTCAGCCATCATCAAGCATGGTAAATGGAAGCTGCTAGGTGGTAGAGGAGTTCTTATGCACGATATTCACCGGCTCCTTCCTCAAGTCCCTATTTTGGGGGGATTCTCGGACAGGATTGTTTGGAAAGGTAGATCGGATGGTACCTTCTCGGTGAGTTCAGCGATAAATCCATGCTAGCTTCTCCTCCTTATTCTTCTCTTAGTTGGTGAAAGCGCCCTCGATCTGCGGGGTGCGCTGATCCACTTTTGATTTTTGAGGTTTGGGAGTCGCCACCTAGTTATTACGGTCTAAAAACTGAATATCGACTGTAAAAGGAAAAAACAACCAATCTACAAAAAAAAACTAAGTCTGGGGATCAAGTTACAGGGTTGGAAGGTGTTAGGCACCAACCCCGCCCGGCAAACGCCGGTCTCTACTATTTCCCAAGAAGACTATATTACTAAAAAGACCTAAATAAAAAATAAAAAATATTTACCTTGATGATTGCAACGGTGGTTCCCTCAGAACTGGCAGAGAGATCCCCTTGATTAATATTTCTTGCTTCGTTTTTTCACTGGATCCGCTTCAGATCTCCAAGACGAAGTACATCTTTCTTAGATTTGAATCATTCTGATTTGTTTATGGATTTCTTGGTATTTTTGAAGGGTTTCTGGGTGTTTTTTGAGCTAAAGTTGAGGTATGGATGTTAGGTAAGGAGTTAGGACTTCAAAATTAGGATTTAGAGGAGGTTAGGGAAGCTTTTTGACCTACTTTTCTTAAGATTTATTTTGACCTACGAGATTAGGGTGTGGAGATCCCTATTTATAGATTTTTTAAAGAGCTTTTTAGATAGAGTTAGAATTAGATTATGTTTCTTTTAGATAGTTTTAGAGTTTAATTAGAATTCTATTAAGGTTAGGGTTTGACTTTGGTCTTGTTAGATTGATTAGGATTTTGACTTAAGTCTTACTTGATTGACTTGATTGTAGGGTTTTGACTTAAATCTCACTTGATTGACTAGATTTTAGGATTTTGACTTAAGTATTACTTGATTGACTTAACTTAAAAAAAAAAATTATTTTTAATTAGGATTTCACTTTAAATTAATTAATGTTTTAATTATTAATTTTGGAATTTTTTAAATTGTAAAATTACCATTTTGCCCTCAGAGAGGATTTTTTGCGTTTTAAGTCGTTTTTCAATGTTCCAGGATGTTTGAAATCAATTTTTCGTAAAGAATTCAATGAGAATATTGGTTTGTGTCATTTATGAAATTTTTTGTGCAAAATGGTTGAGAACTTTATGAGGGGCATTTTCGTAATTTTGTCGAATTTTGTAAAAATTGGAGAAATGATTTATTTGATTTCAATTTGTTGTTTTATGTGTTTGAAAGGGTTTTCCTAAGCGTTTGTAGGCTCTACAGATGTTTTGATGTTAGGGGTATTTTGGTAATTTGATCATTTTTTAGTAATTTTTATCGTGAAGCTTCTTTTTATTTGAAAAATGATGATTTCTATGTTTTTGGGGCACATTTTCCTAGCGTAGCATGGTTTCTACAGTTTTGTTTGCTTGAGATACCTCATCTGAATTTCTGAAACATATCTGGTAACAAATTGAGCATTGGAATAACCATCCATCATTGGGAACCGTCGCAATCAGGTTGACGAGTTGATTAATCAGGCGAGTGCAAAAATGGGGTATCTACAATTGGCTCCACCTTGTTTGGAGCAAGAACAAAATTTCTAAGCATAGCTTCGTTGCATGGTTAGCGATCAAGGGGAAACTTAAGACTTAGATCAAACTAAAGGAGTGGGGTCTTATCAATGAAGTTAAGTGTAGCCTGTGTAGAGTGCAAGATGAGGATACCAATCATATCTTTTGGGGCTGCCCTTTTTTGAAATGGGTTTAGGCTGGTATTCTCAAAAAATGGTTCATGCGAAGAGTCTCCGGTACTTAAGCAGAAGAGGTTGAATGAGTTACTGAGAACTTCAAAGGAAGGTCGATTATTCAAAGAGTGAAGCAAGTGTTTGTCTGTGCATTTATATACCACATTTGGAGGGAGCGTTGCAATCGAATTTATTAAAATAAATCCCTTGATCTGAAGTCGATTATTTACAAGATTGTTGAAGATATTTGAATCAACTTTGATGGATTGCTAGAAGACATTGAAGACTCTGAATTGAATCATGCTTTCACTAATACTTGGGGCCTTCAAGCTAGCTTTATCCATAAACCGAGTTGGTATTGCTCTTGGCCTAAACTAGATTGAGGAATTTACGTTATTAACTCTGATGGTTCTTTCTCCACAAGTAAATGAGGGTCTAGAACAATTATTAGAAATAGTGAAGGAGAAGTTTTGGTGGCTATTGCTAGATGTGAAGCTCCAATCTCTGTCATTTCCCTAGGATGGGATCAAGTTAGCAATCTCTCTAGGATGCTCTAAGATTCATATCCAATCTGATTCCTTGCTTGCTATCCAAGTCCTGAAGGGTGGGTGGAGACCCCCCATGGAGTGTACTTGACATGGTCCTTGCTATAAGGAACTTGCTTGACAGATTCAGTGAAGTATCCTTGACTCACGTATTTAGAGAAACCAACAGGGCTGCGACATGTTTGCTTCCTAAATTACATTGTGAGTTGCTCTCTAGCAACCTTGTCTCTGTTATTTATCAGGATGCCTATGGTGTCTCAGTTTTACGGTTGTAGCTGATCTGGATCTGCCTTAACCCTGTTATCTTTCAAAAAAAAAAAAGCTTTCTTCATATATAATCCAAAAGAATGCATTGTATTTCCTCTCACATGAGATTACAGCTTGATGTGGGTGGACACAGCTGACTTTATTTATGATAAAAGCGTATTGGTTAAAAAAAAAAATTGAATTCTTTTATCCATTTTATAATTTCACAAAAAGAAAAAATGCAATTTACTGTGATAATTATCTTGTCAAAGAGCTGTTCTACACTGATATCCTACAACACTGCACTGCATTCATGGCCCTGTCACAGAACCATAGAGTGAAGACAAACCTCTAAAATATAATTCTTCTTATTTATAAATCTCACGATTACATCTGTTTATATAGATTTAAAATAGGATCCTAAAAACAAGAAGCAAATACTAAAAACTAGAACCCTATCAAATAACAATTACTCAATCAAGAGTCCTAACAAGCATAAACAGCAACTTCTAAATCAAGAGTCCTATTAACATTTAACAACAACTACTAAATAAAAGGAGAAATAATAAAAGGAAACTGAGGAACGTAATTTTAGAGAGTCCAAACATATCTCAAGGTCAAGCATATATGTTTCTAGAGTGCTGATTTTTTAACTAGAAAATCTTCACTCTGCCAATACTCGGCTGAAGTGGCATGGACACAGAACCAAAGATCATTTTCCTCGGGATATACAACTACACATCCTCACAAAAGATGTGTAGTTGTGTATCCTGAGGAAAATGATCTATGATTTTGTGTCCATGCCACATCATCCAAGTTTTGACTGAGTAAAAATTTTCTACTTTGAAAATCATTATTGACGTTTCTATGAATAATGATGAATGCACACGATTGGGATGCAGCTAACGTGGCAAGGGCACAGAACCACACATTCTTTTCTTGTGTATCCCGATGAAAATGATCTATGATTCTGTGCCCTTTCCATGTCAGCAGCGTACCAACACCGTGTGCATTCATCACGACTCTGTTTCTATACACACTGCCACATCAGCACAGTGTTGAATGGAGTTTTGACGAAAGTCAATTTAGCATTTTTCTTTCTCAAAATGATGACCCTTTTCATTTCTAAAGGAAAGAATACATTCAATGAGTATTGTATGCGCCTGACCAACTTTTCTAAGTTGGCATGGCACCTTTTGGGATAGAGTCGTGATGAATGTTCGTGACTGATGTGGCAAGGGCACAGAACCATAGATCATTTTCATCGGGGATACACAGGAAAAAGATGTGCGGTTCTGTGCCCTTACCACGTCAACCATGTACATTCATCATTATTCTTTGGGACATTCTATAGAGGAATAATGTGATTTTTTTTTACTAGTAAAATACTTGTTGCATGTATATATTTAAGTTCACTTGTATACCCTTGTTTCTACTCAAAAGAAAAGCCCATGCTAAGAGTTGTATGAAAGTAAAATAGGTAGCCTAGTTAGTAAAATAACCATCATCTTAGGTAATAATCTGTACATAGTAATGGATTTTTTTTTATTATCTAAATAGAATACTTGTTGTAGTTGCATTTATTTAAGTTCCTTTATAACGTTCTTTCAACTTTATAGAAATGTTTATGCTAAGAGTATAAGTGTATGAAGAAGGTGTCTCGTTCCTATTCATCTTAGTAGCACGTTTTGCTTGGAGTTTAAAACACATCAGACTGCTAACCAAGTCATTTGTACATGATATGCAGCCTGATGTATTTAATAAACTGCAATAAAAACATGCCACATAGACACGGTATGTTAATATAAGAATGCGTTATGGATCGTGACTTTAAGAGTAAATGCAAGTACAATAGGTACCCTATATAATAACAAAATTCACTACCAAACAGGGAATATCCCATATGTGCTAAATATTTTGTTAACATGTATGGTGAGGTAATTGGGCTTCTAACTTGCTTTTTGTAGTAAAACACTCTACTTTTTTTTTTTCAATGGGTAAGCTGGACTTGAACCCATGATCTCGAAATTGATTTGCAATGTGTCACACCAACTGAGCTATGGCCCTACTTTATCTATTTTTCTAGGATCAAGTACCATTTGGCGAAAACTTCATGATAGCCTCGTTTGATTTACTTCTTTGCCAATAGACTCATTGATCTCAACTGAAATGGTATTAAGAGAACTGCATTAGGATTATTGAAACCTAATGGTATTAAATCTTGAAACCAGATGACAATGATTTGTGAATCTCTCCCAGTCTCTCTCTCTCTCTGTTTAGATTCAAAAGTGAGAGACCCTTAGTGAAGAATATCTCAACACCATGCATGCTCTCTCCTTAATTATGTTTTGGATATGCACTTTTGTTCTTTCCTTTATATTCCATGGTAAGATCAATGTCCCTAAAGTAAGAATCTTGTACCAAGTGATCAATGAATCGAGAAAAGCAACAAGGCCATGGCCATCCAATGACTGCAGAAATGGATTCATAAAGCTGAAAAAAAAAAAAAAAAAGTGTTAGCCTGAAGTTGAGTGAGGAATCCAATTATTCAAAAGATGAAAAGGCTGGGCTGAACTCGAATCAGTAAAATTGAGCATCACCATGAACATCTCTTTCCACAATCGAGGTAGATGTGGGAATAGGGTTGGACATATTGCCCAAAAAAAGTGAAATTTGAATAAGGTTAGAGAATCATCTTATTTGAGATTGGACCTCCTAGATGGATATTAGATGGTTATTCTCCTAAATCCACAAGGATTCTAATAATTTTGTTGTTGATTCCCAAAATCAAAATACAATAGATAATTATAGAGCAAACCAAACCTAAATGTAACTTCTTATTCCAATCCAATCATAGTTATAATCCTAATTTTATAAATTAATCTACAACTATGCAACATGGGCCTTTTCTATTATTAAACTCCATAATACTACTAGTTAGCATGTAAAATAATCTTACAATTAGATTCTAATTAACAAAATTAAATACTATCTTTTTATTGGTTTTGTTCTTGCATCACTTGTTCTTCAAAAAATAAAAGTCATTTAAATGCTAAACATGGTAGTTGGGGGCTTATTTTATCCCAAAAATTTGGGGTCAGTTGAATTAATCGAGCCATCGAGTTAATTATGTTTAAAACATGTCTTCTTTTAATTCAAGGTTATCCATATTGGCAATCCATTCTCATTTTTGTTTGTTTGGTCTTCTTCTTGCTCTTTTAGAAACTTTTTTTCTTCTTCTCATTGAAGAATCAAATCAATCTTCATTGTCGAGTCACAATGTGAAAAAAACCCAAGTTTGATGGCCTTGAGCTGTCAAATTTCATAAAATTCGACGAACCAAGAGGTCGAATTGGCGTCGAATTTTTCATTGTCAAATTTTTGTTTTTGACTGGCCGAATCTATCAAATTAATAAAGGATGAGAGAAATTTGACAGCTCTAAGCCGTCAAATATGGGAACATCAAGAATTTCAACAGTCCTAAACCGTCAAAATTCGGTTTCTTAAATTTGTGGACCTTGGCCTGTCAATTTTTTCTGTAGAATTTTCCAGTTTTAACATAGTGAGTGACTTAATTAGTGATGGCTCTTTTCAACTTTCCCTTCCCTAGATTTCTCCCACCATGAAAATTCACCTTGATCTACCTGCTTAAGCTGATCTGATTTTATTTTAGGAAAAAAAATGCAAGTTAATTCTGATTATTTTGTCAACTTAGATTAACACCCACTTAGTTTCTTTGTCTTGATCATCATTCAGTGAACTTTCATGTTATTATTGTTTAATTTAGTAATCTTTCAATGGTCTGTGCACTCCATATTAACCTTAAATGGTAGGGTATCTAGAGTACCAAGATTAAAGGATTTATCGAATCGTAATAGTCAGATTGAATCTCAAAAGCAGATGGGAATGATTTGAGGTTCTCTTTGCTTAAATTCAAAAAGTGAGCATGAGATCGACATCCACAAAGTAAGAATCTAGCGCTGAGTGTTCAATGGTATTCTTCAGCTTTTGTTAAAGCTCATAACTGAGAGTACATTCATCGGTCCTTGTTTCTATGTTGGAGTTTCTCAACTCAAACTAAAAGCCCAAGAGTACAAAACAAAGATTTAAAAGGGGAATAGTTTAGCAAAATAAATCAACCAAAAGATCTATAGCTTGGACTATGTATTTACAAGGAGGCAAATATTTACAGAATTAGGAAACCTAATCATCATTGATTCAAACTGCTTAACTTGGGAAACATACAATAGTAGTCGTCGTCGTGATCGTGATAAATCGTACATTTTTTTTTTCCATATTAGGGTTAGAATGACGGTACAATTCCATACCCACTTTCAGCAATTACAGGGGAGACAAACATCTGATCGACTTCGAATTCTACATCAGTTCTCTTTGCAAACCTGCCCTTGACACGGGGTCTGGTCTCTGCATAGGCCTTCCTCGACGCGTACCTTATTGTCTTTTCAAACTTTCTTGTTTTTCTCTTCTCCCTATATCGAAGGACTCTGGCTTCCCTATCCATTAGAGTGAATTGGGGTGCCAGCTCAAGTGGAGGGCTTGAGAAGAGATCGATCGTTCCTTTAGGAGGTCTAGGATGCCAGTTTGAGATATCGTTCATCGTACTGTCTGGTACAACACTTGCATCCATTGATGATAAAGAGACCTGATTGAAAATTCATAGAGAACCCTCACTAGCAATATAGATGAGATGAGTAACATTGGTAGTACTTATTAAGGGAAAGATAAGCACAAAACTCAAAAGAATTCTAAGACCCATAAGACCATTTATAATTTGTTAAAATCCTAATATCATGATCCAACGGAATAGAAAAAATACACGAAAATAGGTGTAGAGCTAAGGCTAATTAAGGTTAAAATGATCCATGTTTAAGTTCTTTGTAATTCTATTTCATCCTTACCTTTGCAACATAAAATAGTGAATGTTCGTCTAGAAACTTAAAGTTGTTGGGTTGATGGATGGAGGAAAGCATTAAATCTAGGAAAAATACAAAACAAAAATAAGATCTATCAAAAATATTTTCTTAAGCAATATGAGGATTGTAAAGAAACTCTGGCCTGAAAAGCTTTGCTAATAACAACTTAATTCTCTTCAATAGGGCAGATTGATTAAGGAAAGAGTTTATACAAAATTTACAGATGAATATGAAGAAAAAGAATGAAACAAACAAGAACTCAATCAATCTAAGATCTTAACTGAAATCCATAATACTATGGGACACAATAAAATTTCCTTTTGAAAGCATCAACTAATGGAGAAATCAATCCAAACCATAGCACACTAAAGCCTTCTTAATTGGGAAAATAAAGTGAACTTCTCAAAAGAATATTAAAATCATAGTAAAGAAAAACATACTAATATTTCTGATGAGAAATATTCACCAATTTTAAGAAATGCCCACTTTGCTATAAATGATTACTTTTGTAAGAACCCTAAAAGTTGGCCAAAATAAAATAGGAAAAATAATCTACAGAAGTGGTTTTGTTAAGTTCAAAAACCAAATTCTGAAGATTAATACACTAGAGCTGACATTGAGAAGTAGTAGAATTGAGATAATTAAAGATGCCCAGAAGAAAACTAATACAAAACAAGGAATATATGGCTAGTTCAGTACGTAAATTCAATAAAACACTAATGTGTGGTGTGTGTGTTAAATCAAGAGAACTTACACAACTGTGACTAATTGAAGTTGAGTAACTGAATCCAGGTTTTGATGCTTCATTCTCCATCTCCAACTGAAGTGTATGTTGTTGATGTTCTTGGTGGTGCGGTTGTTCCATAACAGTCTCACTATGAACTGGAACAATATTGTCACACCCATTGTTCTTCCCTTGTTTCTGCTCAACCCTGTAGTGCTGCTGATGCTGCTTCTGATTGTTGTTTTCTTGGCACTGATTCTCAGTAGAATTGTATTCCACAAGATTCAAATACTCATCAACTTCTCTATCAAACATGAACCCATTACTCTGATTGTTGTTCTTCACAGGATTAAGCAACAACCATGACTCTGTTTCATCTTCATCTTCATCTTCATTATTAGGCTTGTCGATCAAGAACCAATCCTTTAGGCCAACTTCAGACCCCACAGGCCTACTACCTTGATGGGTAGTAGCCGTGGGCCCGTAATGGAACCCAGAGATGGGGAGAATTGGTACTCGGTGATGACGGCGCGCCAGTGCGTTTGCTGAATGTATGTTGGCATCACAAGTGGTGCAGAGCGCGGCGGCGTCGGCTTTACAAGTAAAAGCTGCTGGTGCTTGCTCGCAAGCTTCACATACCCATACGCGTTCATGACGCAACGCCACTAGATTAGTGGCGTGTATGCGTGTGTCGCACGCCGTACATAAATAGGCTGAATCAGCCTGACAGTATATAATGCACGCAGCCGTGCGGCACGAATCACATACACGTGTCCACCCACCATTTTCACTACCAGAACTCCCATCTTCCTTCAACATCTCTCTCTCTCTACAGATGCACAGTGAGGGAGGTTATGAGGGGTGGGAACTGAATAGAAAACTGTAGGTAAAGTAGGGGATGAGTGGAGGAGAGAATCCAAGGACACGTGGCAAAATATAAGAAGATGAAAGAGATTGATTCATTATCTTTTGGTTGGCTAAGTATTTAGGTGGACGAGGTTGAGCCAGTAGTTTTGATGGGGTCCACATATATATATTTTTTTTCCTTCTTTGTTTAGGTGTTTTTTTTGGAGTCAATCAATGGAAGCTTGTAACTTGTGAAACTTTTTCTCCACCTTTTAGTGATGTCCATGCACTTAATACTTCATCAAATAAATTAGCTTGGGGGCATGGATGCGACCAAACTGGTGGTATGCCATTTTTGTGCAGACTCCGACAATAAACTAACAATCATATAAAATTTGATCCCTTCTTATGAATTATCATACAATGTTTCATCTCAACAAGAAATTTGGCGTTAGAAAAAGAGAGATTTACCGGCCAGACCTATCTGGTACAATTTTATTACAAAAACTCCCCTACTTTATCAAGTTTCTTAGTACACAGCCCTTACTTTATGAATCATGCTATCATGACTAATTCAGTAAGATTTTAAATCTTACTAAGGGTATTGGGCACAATCAAATTAGCAATCCAACCACACAGACTTCTAGATTGCATGGAAAAACCTTAGGTTCGGCAGAAAAAAAATATTTTTGATCTTGATAGCAGATGTTGAAAATGGATGTATATCGAACTCCCAAATTTAAAATTAAAATTCAATAGTGAAAATTAATTTTTTTTCAAATTCCTTTCTTAAAGTTCTTAGAATTTTATCCTTTATAATCTTGTACGTCAGATCATGTGTTTGAATGCGACAAATTAATGTGGTTAGAATCCACCCAAAGGTATGTTAAATAACAAATTAATTGTCAAAAATTAGAAACTTATGACATGGATCCCAATCCAGGGTTTGCTCGATAACGAACTTGATAAAGTGAGGTTTGGTGGGTAACGAACTTCATAAAGAAAGGTTCTCTTGGAGTTGTCAGAACTCTAAGGGAGTTTTTGTAATAAAAGTACAACAATTAAGTTTACTGGGTAAATCTCTCTTAGAAAAATATCAACTAAAATTACACTAGATGTATTTTCTAACGATCATTGATCATGATTGATATTCTCTTGATTTTGAACATCTAGATGTATTTTATTTATTTATTTCGATGATTTATAAAACAAAAATTGAATAACGAAGTTGAGATATGAATTTTTTTGATGATTACATCATAACTTGTAATTTGCAACCAAAATTGATGCATTTTTGGGTATTTTAAGGAGATTAACGAAGTATCAAAATAGAAAAAGTGGAAAAAAAAAAAATCCGATTTCCATTACAGTGTCGAGTTCGTCACTTTTTATTTAATTACCGTCGAACTCGGTAGTAATTAAGTTAAAAACTGGTAAACTCGATACTAAGTTAAAAATGAGTGAACTCATCACTTAGAGTCAAGTTCAACAGTAATTAAGTTAAAAAGTGGTGAGCTCGATACTAAATTAAAAATGGGTGAACTCACCACTCAGTGTCGAGTTCACCACTTTTTAACTTAGTGAACTTACCACTTAGTTGTGAACTCGAAGCTGTAATGCAAATCGGATTTTTCTTTTTCTTTCCGTTTTTCCAATTTCAATACTTTGTTAATCTCCTCAAAATACCCAAAAATGCATCAATTATGATTGCAAATCAAAAGTTATGATGTAATTATCAAAAATATTCGAATTTCAACTTCTTCTTCAATTTTCTTTTTATAAATCATTGAAATAAATGAAAAAAAAAATACATCTAGATGTTCAAAATTAAGAGAATATCATTCTTTATTCACCATTCATGATCAAAGATCATCGGAAATGATTGTAATCACCATTGGAAAACCTAACTATGTGAAGAAAATGAGAAAAGATTAGTTTGGATATTTCACACGCCAAAAATGATGAAAATGATCTTCATGGACCATTTTGAAAGAAAAAGTTTGCTAAATGTATTGTTCTGCTAAGTCGGAAAACTTAGGGACTATTTAGAAAGAAATCCCTCCACGAGGGTCCTTTAGGGAATTTTCCCTTATATATATATATATATATATATATATATATGAAGAATTGGAGTCGGTACACTCATGGAAAATGAACTCATATGTTCACTTATAATCCCAATCATTCAAATGTGAGATTCAATGGTCAAGATAAAAGGTGTATCCTAAGAACACAATACATATTTCTAAGTTAAATTCTAATTGTTTGATTTCCCATTTACACAGTCAAAATTTTGTGCGAACAAGTAAGTTGATTTCCATTAGTCTATGGATCCTAACCCATATGCATTTACACATGTATGTATGTTGTTTCATTTAGTTTATACAACCGGCTTTAATTTGAAAGAAGAGTGAGTAGAAAAGATGTATGGGTTGGATATTCTTGTGGATGTAAAACTACTTGTCGGATTTAATTATTTTATCTGTTAGGAAAAAATAAAATAAAAGATTGTGTAAAATAGAATGTTATAGGCTGGAGTTAATTTTACAAACTATTTGTTTGGGTTTTGTACAAATTGTAATATTAGCCAGACACCCTCGTGTCAGCATCATCAAAACCTTGTCTTAATTGAGTTTAGTTAAACGAATCCACCTAAGTGAGTGAATCTCGATTGGCATTTCTTTGGGTTAATTTAACATAAATCTTATTAAAGAGATATTTATGAAAATGTGATCAACTTTTGATGAATTTACGATTCCAGCTTATTGCTCATTTCAAGTATCAAAACGTGAACGGGGAACGAATTTGGAGGTTTTAAAGTGATTATTTCACAGGTTTAAAGGCCATCATGATCCATTGGACAACCTAAATGTGTCACATGTGACACTCTTTCTGACTTTCATACTAATCTCACGAATTTGAACCCTAACATGTCGTGAACCTACACATTTAGAATCAACATCAATAATTATTTCTAACAATTAAATTCAATCAACTTGTATGATGGACATCAAGAATGAGCATGAAAGTGGATCTCAAGTCCATCATAGTAACATGCTTGTTTAGCACATGCCAACTAGCTTAAATGATAAAGATTGGGCGACGGCAAAATGACATAATTTCTAGTCCTACCAACACTGAAGTGTTGATCTCATTAAAAGCAGACTTATCCATTGGCAACACCAAATAGATTTAAGTAGGTGCCGACTAGCTCAAATAGTAAGTAAGGTCTGCGGGTGATGATATCATAGACATGGGTTCATGTTCGGCGACCAAATTCTTAATATCATTAAAAACAAGTTTACACAGCTTAAAAAATGAATGTGATCATTTTGCTATCACTTTCCTAGTTCAGTGTACTATCACCACATCATGAATGACATCCCTCAGAGGAGACTTACTACGAGCCCTATTACAACTAATGTCATGTTTCTCATCAACTCATCCGTGGGTTAGTGTACCACAAAATCAAACTGATTTGATATTTTCTAATCCCACCACTGCGTTCCTTATTTGACTTAATACAATTTCTATCTTAACTTTGGCTCTTTGTCATAAATGGCAAGGATTCTCCTGTCAATTAGATTTTAATTGGTCTGGCCCATGGAAATAGTGGCCCACCAGATTTTGTTTCAGAAACAATTTATTTTAAAACCTTTAAATAAGAACATTTAAGAATAATTAAGTAGTATTATTATTTATAATCAATTCTTCAGCAATTTATAGTGCCTAAATAATGTTATTATATAGCATTATAATGGTTTTTATCTTGAAAAATAATGCCTCTTACAAATCATAAATGTCCCTATTGTTAGAATTAGTACTCAGAAAAGTCAATTTTAAATGTTTTAATTAATAATAATAAATATCTCAGATCCGGTTTGATGTTCTTTTAATGATTAGATCATAGTGTTTGTTCTCTATACATAAAGGGTATTTGACAAAGTTCCATTCATCATGAGATGATTATTGAAACATGAGATATTGTAAGGTCCTCAAATATTATTTTAAAATAGCTAAGTTATTGACAAAGGGCCAATACGGGAGATTTTGCAATTTGGTTCCTTATACTTAAAAAGGTCATAACCATGGATGGAGTTGGGCACTTAATCCTCTTGGCTACCAAAATGTTTGTGTGATCTCATTAGACAGAATTAACTGAATCTCGAGTTAACATAATAGAGATTATGTGCATGACATGTGGAGGCTTTATTCCACACTCACTGGTTGTAATCTACTATCAAAGTGATTCCTTTTATATCATAAATAAATCCAGTGACTCCTTAGACTTGAGGAATTCATTTATTGTTAAATAACCATCTAATTACTTTAATCACAATTAAGTAGATCTAAATATTTCTGGCTCATGCAACAATGTACACTGGGTAATTAATGAATTATTTGAGATGGTAAATATCCAACAAGGGATCCATACCCATTGATTTGGGGGAATATCCAAAATTAGGGAAAGGTGATCTTTTAGTTATCAAAAACTTACAACTAATCATTTACTAATAAAGAATATTTTAATTATAAATATTACTCTTTATTTATTTTTATAATTTTGAAAAAAAATTAGAGAAGGCATTTCTCACCTTTTACTACTGATAACCCCAGAGCCTCAACAAAGCTTTTAAAAACTATGAGTTAGATAATGGAACAAACCTCGAGGGTCTTTAAATGTGGTATATGTATAATAAAACACAGCTACAGGGTCTACTTTGATATGGTTTTGTGGGGGGGATAAACCTTTCATCTAGTTACAATTTTGAGGGGGATAGAGCTCCCATCAAGCTATAATTTTGGGGTCCACCATGCTCCTTTTATTACCTTTTCTACTCACCCCATCATCTTTATTGTCTTTCCTCTCCTCCCTCCCTTCCCTTTTCTAATAGTATCCCTCTACTTTTACTATCTTTCCTCTTTCACCCCCTTTTCAATAATACCTCTCTAGTTTTACTATATTTATTCTTTTACCCCTTTAACCCACTTTATTAATTTTTTTCATCCCCTTTCTTAATAGTACATAGGGATGCAACCTAGGCAGGCAGGCTTGAACTCAACCTAGGCTCAACCTGATTGATGGGTGAGCTTAGGCTAAGTTATGGAGAAGATGAATTGAGATTGGGTTAAAATATCTCAACCTGATTTCAATTTGGGTTGAGGGTACGAGCAACACAACTCAACCCGAACCGATGTTATATATTAATAAATAAATAGTTTTATATTAATTATAGAATTTTATTTAGCTTTTTTATCCCATCTTATTATTATGACTTCTGTGGACAATTAGTTAATATCAATGTGAACTTTTTTTAATTATGATTATCTAAATATTCTCTCAGTGATGGATTTGAAGATTGTATATGATTTTATTTACTAGTAATTTCATTTTTGATGTTGTATACTTTTTTTAAATATAAAATTCATTTGCTAATCAAAATAAAATTAAAGTTATTCAATGAGCCCAACCCAAACAAAATGCCCAAAATTATCTAACTCGGGCTAACCCAAACTCAACTCGATTTTAGAAGATCAAGCTCAAGTTGAGCTTGGGTTAGTGAGCTTAAGCCCGATGGTCAGATTGAGTTGAGCTCAGGTTTAGGGTTCTACTACTTGGGTTGAGTCTGGGTTTATCCTTCAACCCTCCCAGGTTGTAGCCCTAATAATACCTCGCCAATTTTTTTTTTTTTTCTTTTACCCCAAGGTTCTGCTACTTAGGTGGAGCTTTTGAGTCTTAAAATGTTGATTCACAACTATCTGTCCATTTAAACTTGAATCATTTTCTGAGTTAACTTCTTTAATGGTGAAGCTATCTTGGAGAATCCTTCTACAAATCTACGGTAGTATCCCGTAAGTCCAAAAAAAATCCTAAACTCAATAACTATAGTTTGTTTCTACAAGTTTATATCTGTTTTAATATTCAATGGGTCCACGAATATCTTATCCTTGGAAATAACATGTCCCAAGAATTTTACCTCATTCAACCAACATTTACAATTATAGAATTTTGCATACAACTTTTCCTTATACAATATGTGAAGTATGATCTTTACGAGGTCCTCATGTTCTTCTGTTCTTGAGTAGAATAGAATGCCATGAATGAAGACGATAATGAAGACATTCAGATAATTCTAAAACACATGCTATATAAGGTCCATAAATGTTGCAGACGCATTAGTTAGACCAAATGGCATCACTAGGTACTCAAAGTACCCTAATCGTGTCATGAATGTTGTCTTATAAATCAATATTCATCCCTGATCCTCAATTGATGGTATCCAGATCTTAGATCAATTTTGGAGAAATATTTATCACCTCTTAGTTGGTCAAATAAATCATCGATCCTGGGAAGTGAATCTTGTTCTTTATCACCACATGGTTTAGTTTTCGATAGTCAATGCACCTCATTGACCCATCCTTCTTATTCACGAATAAAACTAGAACATCTTAAGGTGAACTACACAAATAAATGAAATTCAATCTCGTCAGTTCTTCTAACTAGCTCTTCAACTCTTTCATTTCTGTTAGAGATATTCGAGAGGGTGGAATCGACATGGATCTAGTTCTTGGAATCAATTCAATTGAGAATTTTTTTTTCCTTGATTGGGGGTAATCCTAGTAATTCTTCAATAAACATATTCGGAAACTCATACACCATTTGAATTGCTTCTACCTTTAGTGTTCTTCTTTTACTTCACTAACGTTAGTTATCATGCAATACATGCTACCCAAGTCTTCTCTCTTCCTTAGTGGTTCTATCATTTAGATTACTCAGTTTTGAAGTCCTTTGAACTTGAATTTAGCTGCCCCAGTGGACCAAATTTGATTGTCTTTGCATAACAGTCTATAATTGCATGATATATTGCTAATCAATTCATGCTTAGGATGATGTCGAAATTCTGGAGGTCTAAAACTATCAAATCTAGTTCAAATAAACTATCTAATCCAATTCAAATGAACTAGCTTATATCTTGAGAATACAAGATTTACATACATGATGTGACACTATTTTGTTTCCTAGTAAAGTTAGCAAAGAAAGTATTTGTTATGTGCCTGTTGTAGATAGTCTTAGCTTTTCTACCATTCTAGAGGAAATAGAGGAATGCGTAGAACCTGAATCCATCAGCACATGTTCTAAGAAGTTGTATATAATGATCATACCTTCCACAATATCATATGAAGTTGTTGCGTCAACCTATTACATAGTATAGACCCTAGCATTGGTCATTGCGTATCGAGTCTACTAAGGGATATTGGGGCATTGCCTCCTCAAATGTTCCAATTATCTACACTCATAGCATCTGATTGGCTTTCCAATGGTCTAGACCGTGGGTGCTTTCTATGATTGTGATAGATGTCCAGCAATCTAAGCCCGTGGCCTTGTAGTATGACCCTAACTTCTTTCATGTGCTGGTACCGCTACCCTCATGTGTATAGGGCATTGTCCTCATCCTAGTAATATGCTCTTGAATAACCTCATTTTCTTTCTCAAACCTATGGCCTCTAGTGATCACCTTAGATTAATTAATGATCTCACATGTTGCCATCCAACTCTTGTAAGAGACCTTCAACCCTCTAATAAATTTCTTAGCCTTCATCTTGTTCGTAAAGATTAGCTCGGATGCATAACAAGTCAATTAAATGAATGAAAACTCATATTGATACACCATCATGGTACCCTATATCAATCTATCAAACTCCATCATCTTCCTATCTCTAGAATTGGTAGGAACATACTTCTAAAAAAAATCCTTTGAAATATTGCCCAACTATTTTGAATCCTTGCTTGATTGTCATTCATTGATGTCTATCAATGAACGACATCCTTCTATTGCATAAAAGTGGCATGCAAAACTTTTTGCGTATCTAGGCACTCCATGGTACACAAGTACTTGTTAGATTCCTACAACCATTCTTCAACCATGGTCAAGTTTTTAGTACCATCAAAACTAGGTAGTTTCATCCCTTTGTACTCTCTCAATAAAGCTCATGCCTGGCCCTAGTACGGTGGTCATACCAACTACATATCCCTAGGTATCTCTGCTTGGGGGGGGGGGGGGGGGGGTATACCTATTTAGGTGTGGTCTCAAAATTATACTCAATCGATTGGTTCAATCTCCCAAATATCCTAATCAACTATATCGTAATGACCTAAGTATTTAACTCGTATCTTGAGAATTTTAATTTAAGATTGGCCATACAAAAAATATTTTTTCCAGGATTTGAGTTTGATAAATTTGTTGACATTATTAAGTCCATATAAAAAATCACCTAAAATAGACTATTAGACCATCAAAATCGAATCTCGAGGCATACACTTTTTTAATAAAAAAAATGACGACCCTAAGGCTCTATAAATATCAAACTTAAGACAATTTCATATTTTTCCAATTCTCACATTCTTTTCTTTTCTAAAAATAACCCTAGCATGCCTTCACCTTCTACATCAATTTTCGTCTACAAAAAGTAAAGCCTTTGATCACTTTCAAGAGTAAATAATACAATTCAACTCGATCTCTCATATTTTTCATGGCTTTTCTTAGCTTGAATCTAAGGTAGGAAACCACCAGATCTTTTTCATAGTCATAGTTTTTAATGCATTGTATTTTTTGATTCAAAACCTTATATATTTTGGTATAAATTAGGAAAAATATTCTTTTTATAAAATCTTGTTTAGAATTATTTTTATTGGTGTGTTTGCTTGTTGGATTGTGATCTAAAATTTACTTTTGGACAAAGGGGTGGATTTGGGGCTAAAATTCTCGAAGGAGATAACAAAAACATTTATACTCGTTAGACCTAAGAAAGCTCGGTCAATACACCTTGGTCAACTGACCAATTACCCCATGAACAAGTGCAAAATGCACAATTCTTGGGATTAGTCAACCCACATTCCACCTCGGTTGATCGACCATTCTCCCTACGAAGAACTTGAGGGTGAGCAACTCTTGGGTTCGGTCGACCCACCTAGAACCTTATGTACAAAAATTCAACATTTTGCGTTTTTCAAGTTCAGTTACCAGACTTGTGTCGATTGCTCATCCCTATGCAAATTGCCATAGAAACCCATTTTTTATTATCATTTTGAACCATTTTTCTCACATATTTTAAGAAAAATGAATTTTTAATATTTAAAATTGATTATAAGCTTTATTTCCAAAGGTGTACGGTATTGGTTGAATTTGAAAAGAAATTGATTAAAATGTTGAAATTCTAATTTATAAAATTTCGAGTAAGACGTCTTATGTTTCATAAATAAGAGTACAGACTCCCTTTTGATTTGGGTGGTGGCGAATGGATATCCAAGATTAATATTTACTTTCAGTTATCGCAAGTCAATGTTGCATGTTTATTTACTTTTCTATATGACTGATGAGAATGTGATCATTATTTATATTTGTCGTGTTAAGTAGTTGCATGGTAGGAAACTGGATATCCATTCTACACACTTGTAAAGTTAATTTCTATTTTATTTTCAAAAGAAAATAATATACATATGTAATTATTTTGGGATCTGATATATAGTCTGTGAATTCCTAAAGGGATAGTTTCTCATGTCATTTCTGAAGTGACGTACTATCATAAGATGTATAGTTGGGATGGTAAACTCCTATGTAGTATAAGATACATAGAAGAGTGGCATCATAACTGAGTTTCGGGAGATTATGTTCTATCTTTACTAGTGAACTATGTAGTGTAAAGGTAACTTGTAAGCAAGTGGAGATATCTTTCAAGAATCATATGTATGTTTGACAAGCATAGATGAAGATGGCTCATCAATGATCATTAACAATCTAGAGTAGTTGAACGTATTGACATTTCGTGAAAGGACCTATTCCTTATGGTCACAGTAAACGACCAACCTAAGCCGGATAAATGGTTACCCAATTGTGGTAAGTACAATGACCAACCACAAAATCATGAACTAATGGTTGGGTTCCACATCGGTGAAGTCTTAAATAAATCGAATCCTGATGGGAGGTATCCAGTCGTGATTCCCAACGTTCTTATCAACTAAACTACGATTGTTTTGTATTTAGTTCTTTAATAAATGGCAGGTGAATTTGAATTGTTTACAAAATGTGGATTTACTTTTGCTTTGCTACATCACTTCATAAAATTTTATTTTTGTTTACACTGAAAACCCTACATATATTTCAAATGCCTTAAAATAATTGATTGTTTCATCCCTAAAGTATTATTAGTTTGAGATAGATGTTTATTTGTCAGGTAACTCCTCTATTACTCACCCTACCATTCCAGTTGTTGATCCATCCTTAATTGAGGAGCACTTTAAAGAGCCTATAAAAAAGTTCCAGCTTGTAGGATACACGAATGATCAAAATCCACTCTCAGGCGAGCATTGGAACTATTTTTATTAAAGCAATTGTAATTTAGGTTTTAGGGTCTTTTGCTTTATATTTTAGTGAGAAAGTAAGATTTGATGTTAGTGAAAAGTCTCTCGTATATTGGCAATGTTATGTCATTTCTTTCTACTACTATATTTTGAGTACATTCTTGCATTTAGATACTTTGTGGGTATGTTATCACCCTTGTAGTTCAATTTTAACATTTTTTTCACTACTATATTATCATCTTAACCATGTGTTCTCTATTTATACTTTTATCATTTATAAGGAGTGTTATTTAGTACATTCAATACTAGCACATGGTCATGGGGATTCATGTTAGGATTTGGGAGTGTTGTATCATAATGCGACATTAGGTTTGTAAGGGATAAAGGCCCATTCTATTTTAAAAAGGTAGTTGACACCACAGAGTGGTATGAAAGCTCAGTATTAGTTTCGTATGGGACGAGAGCTCGTTGAGTCTAGAGGTCTATTAGAGTTTAGACAGGAGTTAGGAATAAGAAGTTTAGGATTTTTGTTAGCCATGGAAGCTACTAAGTCATGCGACAGTCATCTATTGTTGGAATTAATGGGTTGGGAAAGATTAAAAATCTTTAAAATATAACTCCAAAGTTAGATACAACATGACCATTAGTGAGTAGAGCCAAATAAAATCTACAACACCTCATAAAATGAAAAACTTAAAATTCTAATATGATGAATGAACTATTGTTATCTTGTGAATAGTTACTTATTTCAAGAATCTGACCCACGTATTGTTCATATCATAGTTATCGATATGAGAGGAAGAGGAAGGAGAAGACTGGAAGATGGTTAGCCTATATGAACAGGTAACAAAATTAGATGGGTCAAATACTAGATGCCATAGCCTACATCAAAGAAAATTAGGCAAAAGTAATGGAAGAGATAGTTGAAATCAGGGAGGATCAAGCTTACCCTCAGGGAGTAGAGACTACTCCACCCCTGGTTCCTTATTTAAAATCATTACCACTTGGTTGGATAGAGTCATTAGATGAGCCATGTGGACTTGTTATTTCATACTACCCCTTTGGGACATTCTGAACATGTCCTCTTGGGTTTGGCATTATTTGATTGGGGATCTACCCTTTATTCCTCACTCCAATAAACAAGATTGAGTGACTTAACTAAACCTCAAGTTTGAAAATTGCTTGTGCAATCACTTGATTGATCTGAGATTGAGCCTAGTTGGTCTGTTGTTGTTGTTGTTGTATGATTTCTTGTTGCTTCAACAACTTTGTCATCATTGCTTCCAATAACGAGTTCATTTTTATAACTAGAGAAGAATAAATCATCATAAAGTTGGCTAAAATAGCCTTCTAATCTAAATTCTAGGGTGTAGAGTAAGTTATTATGGAACCAATGCTAGGTTCGTAACAGGATGAGACTATCAAGTATAGCTCTTCTAAAAACCTGGAGCACCACCCTATTGGATAGATTTATTTTGTATGTAAAAGAAATTTGGATGAGACCTATTGTTAGGATAGTAAGTTTGCCTAAGGGAATTTGTTGTTGGTTTCCTATAGGAGCTATATGATCCAATAACATTTTCTTGCTCAATCTTCATTATCTATAAGCTAAGACAATTCTTGATTGAATGGTCAAAACTTTCATATTTCGTATAAGAGACATATTGTATGTATCTCAGTTGTGACATGCATAACTGGGGTGGTCTAATGGTGATTTGCTTTGATAGTGAAAGCTTCGAATTTCTTGTTTATGTTTTTCAAACTAGTAACCAGGCTTGTCATGACATTTTTGAGATCTGAATCGGTTTTGATATTGTACATGCCTAGTTTCTTAGACCCCATGCTTTTCTATCGAATTATCGTAAGTTGGTGTTCTAGTTTTGAGCATTTTCAACCAGTTCCATGAGAAACTCATATATCTGATTGGGAATCTGATTCATGAATTTGCCGTTATGCATTGATTCTAGTAGAATATGATGGGCTATTGGCAGATCTCGATAGAAGAAATTAACCAACTAAGTGTTATCAATACCACAGTGGGGACACTTGACAAGCAAGTCATTAAATCACTCCCAGATTTTGGGAGAATTCTTTATCAGGTCGTTCTCAAAAATTCCTAATTACATTCTTGAACTGCTTGATCTTTGTCATTGGAAAAAATTTGGTCATAAATTTCTTTGATAACTCATCCCATATGGTGATAGAGTTAGCAACCAAAGAATTAAACCATGTTGTTGCATGATCTTCTAAGGATAACGGGAATAACCTTAGCTTGACACTCTTCTTATTTGAGTTATCATTTTGAAAAGGTCTGACAAATAGTCAAGAACTTATTCAAGTGATTGTAAGGTTGTTCATTCTCAAACCCGTGGAATTTAGGGAGCATGTTGATTACAGTTGCCCTAATTTCAAATTGTGTTGCATTGGTTGCAGGTAACGTGATACACGAAGGCAGTGTTGCTATGATTGGTGCAAATAAACACTCACACAGAAAATAGGGAAAAAGCCACATAATGATCCTATAAGATCCTAATTGATTAGATAACTCCTAATTGTGTCAAAGGATAATCTAAGACTCCAACCCAATTCTCTAATACCAGAACTAGCCAGATAGATCCCCAATAAGAGGTGGCATACAATGCTGAGCAATAGCACTCTTAAATCACCTTCTTGTCTAGAATAGACATAATCTATTCCTTTAATTATTAGGGCAGGATCATTCTTAAGCACTGAATCTTATCAAGAAGTGCAATTGGGACAACTTAGACTAGCTTTGACTATTGAGCTCATAAGTCTCTGAGGTCAAGTCTATCGGATTTTAAGTTATTTTTGGGCTACTATGTGAATCTTCTTTTCCTGATAGGGCAAAAGCTCAGTGATGAAATCTAATTCTTATCTTATGGTCCCATCTTCCTAAAGTGCCATCTTTACTAAATGCAACTCTAGGTATAGAGAAACCCATTAGTAGTAGTTTCATGGGAATACGAGTTTTACCTCTCATTTTAAATGTATGATGTACTAGTTGAGTCAACTAGGGCCACCAATACCAAACTCGGTGCACGAACCTGATGAATCGAGACAATTTCGTCTCCTTTCCTAAAACTATTACACCTGAGCCTTCTCGAATGAATTTCAAAATTAAAAACGTGTTCATAAAAGTAGTCCTACTACAAGTTTGTTCTAAAAAATAATAAAATAGAACTAAAAGTTAAAAAAAAAATTGTTGCTTCGTTGTTGGGAATCTAACTTGGATGGCCAAATAAAGCTCTAGTTGTTGCCCCGTGTCAAATTCACCCCCTGTAAGCAACAATACAAATCCGAATTTTAATTTGCAAAACTCAAAATATTTCATTAACATTCACAAAAGTGTAGGGTGTGCATAAAAAAAATTCAGATACAGATTTGAGCAGATCACCGTGCCGTTGCAAGGGTCCACCGTAAGGTGGTGAAATTTTGGTGAAAAGTGAAATTTTCGATTGTGGACCTCTTTGTACTAATTGATAATAAAAATAAAATGTTAGGAAAAAATTTCACGAAATAAAACTTGGATTTGTTGAAACCCTAATCAGATCTCACAAAATTGAAATCAAACTGTTGTCTCCTGCAGTGACGCCAATTTGTTCGTCGCAGATTATCAAATAAAATAAATAGAGAACAAATAAAATAACATTGGCAATCAAGGATCGATCCAAAAAGACAAAGTTGATTCAAAAACATCAACTTGAAACGATTAGTAAAGTAACCAATTTAAAACCGATTTGTTGAAATTTTGAATTAAAGAAAATAGTAAAAATAGCAAGAGATGATATCATAGTGTAAAAAGGGTTTCAATCAATCGAATCAACCAAGAACAATCAACATAATTTAATTGTTTGTGTCTGGTTTTTTATCTCGATCCAACCAATAATCTAATGTTGTTAGATCGATAGATCAGAATTTTTTAAACACGGATAATAATAACAAAAAGATGTGATTACTTTTAGATAACCAAGTTAGAAAAAGCTATCTAAACGCTCTTGACAGAAAATGATTTTCTTTGAACTTATCTAAGTTAAAACCATCAAAATAAGAATAACCTAAGATAGATCTATTGATTAATCATCTAACCATCATCACATGTAAATATTTGAAGCACAAAAACTCAACAGAGATTAACTAAACAAGATTGACTAGCTCATGGTTTCCTCGACCTTTCTAATGGAGGTCTAGCCATAGATCATCGCAAGAAACATTAAAAAAAAAAAACATTAAAATCATAAATAAAAGAGAAGAAATTAAAGAGAAGATGCTTCTTTATTGATCTTATTTTGAAACTAGCAGTTGCTTCCTCTGATTACAAAATTTGAAAAGAAATTAAAGACTAAAACTAAATCGAGAATGGGGAGAGAGTGGAAAAAAAAGAAATAGATCCTCTCTAGCTTGATTTGGTTTCTACTTATAGAACTAGATTTGGGTTTATCACGGATCTAAAATCTCCATTATATCCACAAAATTATCAGTTGCCATGCTTTTACGTAACCAACACGCAATATCCTCATAAAATTCACCGCCATAGCCACACCACCACAACCGTTCACTGTGTTGCGGCTATTGTGGGCTAGATGGGCGTGAGTTTTGGACTAGGTCTTTGTGCTAGACTCTGTAATGCAATGGACTCTCGCCTTATTCCAAATTTACCCTTTTATTTCTCATTCTTTGGACCTGTTATAAATAAATAACCAAAAATAAGCCAAAAATCAAAAATAATTCTAAAACAACAGTAAATATGGACTATGAATGCATTATTTCTAATTAGGGGAATTAACATAGAATTTTTCCTTAAAATCTCTGTAAATTGTTCTTTAGAAATGACTTTCTAGACCTGATCAATATCCCTCTTAGACCTCACCTCCATTAACGACATCTTCACCCACGTTTCAACACCTACTTAAGATCTCTCTCGGCATCACCACTTCTCTCAGACCTCCAATTTCACCTCTTTTAGCCACCTCATTATAGTAGCACCTACTTTCGGCCTCTCGATCTTCGCATAACACTCCCCTTTCGCCCTTTCTCAAACTTCCATTCGGCAAAGTCTTCATCTCACAAAACCCTCACAACCTCTTCATAACATCCCAACAGTAGACCTCTCTCGAACTCCCTATCTTCACCTCTCTAAGACTCCCTCACATAGTCTCGGTCTTAGCCACACTTACACCAATGGACACCATCACATAGCCATGCTTAAAGCCACTATTGACTTCATAAAAAAGCAATACCTTGACGGAACACTACATCAACCAAACCTCCATTCGACCAAGGTAAGTTAGTTTAAATTTTCTAGTTTTTCTTATTTTAAAGAAAAATTCAATCGATTCAATTTTTTTTTTGCTTCTCAAGTTTTTTTAGTTCCGTGGTATTAGGTTTTATTTTTAGGAGTTAACATAAAGATTTTGTAAAACTTTTACTTCAAATCTTATTAATTTTGATTATTATTTAAGGTCGACATTGAGTTAAGTTTAATTTACAATAAGTTGAGTCAACTCGCTAATTTTAGGGTTTAAATTGATTTCAATTTCAAGCATTCTTCATAGCGTCCTCCCCATCAATTCCCACATACATGAAGAAAAAAAGCAAAGTGGTTTTTTCTTTTTTTTTGAAAAACTGATATCGAATCAACTCAAGGAATTTCACGTACATGGAAATTAAATTTTCCCTTTTCAAAATAGGATAAGTGAATTCATTCACTGATTTTTTCCAATGCGTGCGAAGAGATAAAATCAATTTCTTTTTTAGAAACATGGCCAAATCAACTCACTAGTCTTTATACATGTAGATTTAAAGTCACATTTTTTACATAACTTGACCGATGATATGATTTTTTTGTGTGCATTGGAAATAATTCTCAACCTTAATCATTGATGCATGCCATGTGGGTTCCATTAAATTAATTAGGAAACTATTTTTCTCCTAAATTCCTTGATATAATGGACAAAAAAACAAATTTGAGGAAATTATAGCCTTTGAGTTCGATTAGCCGATTCGGCATAGAGTGATAATGATGATAGACCTTTGACCTTTGATAATAGGATGACCTTGACTTCAATCTCCTTTAGGATTGACTTTAACCATTAGTTTGACTTTTGTCTTTACCCGTTAATCATTGGATAGTTTTAGATTGTAATAGAGACCGATCACCTCAATCAGGCGGGTTTGGTGCCTAAGACCTTTCGAAACCCGTAACTCGACCCATTTACCATTTCTCTTACCCATGGATCGCTCCAGATCCGTCTTGGAGTTTTTTTATTCTAAGACCTAAAATAGGTGGCAACTCCAAATTCCCAGAAAAATCCTCCAATTTAGTTATATTTCTTATGTGAAAAAAAAATGTTCATGGAGCTTTTAAGGATCAGATGCCTTTGCATCTAAGGACTGTCCCCTAGAGGTTGGTCTACCTCTACCCTTCATAATGTAAGATCTACAAATTGAAGAATCCTTGTAAGTTCTTTTAATCCAAAATATTTGGAAAAAAATTGGTAGTACATTGTTTATATATATATATATATTAGCATTTTTATGTGGTGTCATTTCTTTTATTTGGCCCTAATTATCAATTGTCATGATGTATCTAAGTTTGAGTTAATTGTTTTTCTTATTTTTAATCATGCTCACCTTGTTAATTCCTATAATATAATACTTTCGTATAACTTAACAATTTCTATGACTCTAATGAAGATCTTACAGTACTTTTTGTCTCATGACATGATAAATTATCTCAACCTATTATAACATATAAGAATAGATAACAATTCATGTTCAACAGTTATAACACAACAAAAATATATAATGTCAATAAACTAATAGAGTGACGAAGCTAATAACAACCATAACTATGATCCATAATTCATAATCCTCAAGTCTCATAAAAAAGTCTCACTAATTGAAACAAAAGACATATCTAAGTAATAATACTAAACATAAATCGACATATAATTCTCTGATATAAGTGTCTCAAACTAAAATATAAACACCCTATACTCTAAATACTACTCTAACTAGTAGAGACGACTGCTCATCTACACCCTCAACCTCAGTTACCTCCTTGTAAATCTCATCCTCAACAATTAGCTCTTCAATAGTCATATAATCTGAAAATGTGAATGGAAGGGGTAGTGTTTTAAAAACCAAACCGACGGTCTACCTGAGTTCGATTGAATTATGTAGAATTATCAGTCTAGTTCTTTGAGAACCGTAATGTAGTTACCCATCGAGTTTTTGTAAAAAGTGGTAAAATCGATAAAACAGACGATATTTATGAAAGATCGATTCATAAAATTGAATGTAAATTTCGTAACTTATTACAACTCAAACAAACTTTTTTTTAAGTAAATATACCCTTACTAACCTAGTAAGATTTGAAGTCTTACTAAGAATCATTAAACTCACCTTGTGGCACCCCAAAAGCATGATCCAATGCCACAAGGATGTAGAGGACAAAATTCTACAAAATTTAAAAAGAAAATTAATTTTCATTGTTAGAATTTTAATTTTAACTTTGGGAGTTCAGTAGCTGTCCATTTTCAAAACCTTGGAACGCCCAGAGAAATTGCTTATAATTTTTTTTCTTATTGGATGTGTGTTTTTCCCTGAAATCTAGAGGGTTGTGGTGTTTGGATTACCAATTTAGTTGTCCATTTAGCCCAACGACCCTTAGTAAGATTTGAAATCTTATTAAGTTAGTAAGGAAAGTGTTTTTTTTTCTTTTTTTTGTATGGCATAAGTTGTGAGATATAGATTTGCAATGATTCCTTTTTAAATGATTTAATCTTAAAATATAACTCAAACAAATTGATTCCTTTTCGCACAAAAACCAATCATGTATTTTATTAGGTTTTTAAATAAGAAAATACATTTTTTTTTAAGAATTGTTAACTAATGTAAAATTATGAATATTCGTATAAATTAAGTATTGAAATTTGAAAAAGATAATATATATATATATATATCTTTTTTTATCTAAATATTTTGATTTATTTGTGTTCTTCAAAGATTTTATAAGTAATATTTGAAAAAATATATATTATATTTATCATATATTAATATTTTGAGTTCCCCTTAAGAAATTCAAATTATATATATAGATAACAAATAGAAATTGGTCCGACCAAATTGAACTTCAGTCAAACCCCGGTCCGACCAATTAAGCAAAATTTTGGTTGGATTATCGATTCAATTTTTAAAACATTGGGTAAAGTGAGTAATGAGTTATCCAGTAGAAAATCTACCATTCTAACATTTAGTCACAGCATGCTACGTATAATCATATTGAAATTTAAATCATGCAGATTTGTTATATAACATAGCATTCGGATAAGCATTAAATGAAAAGTAGTAAAACAATTATAATAATCATCTATCATCAATTTTATCATCAAACTGTTCTATCATGTTTCAGAAATTTAAAAAATCTCTCAATCATCACTCAATAAAGCTAAATACATAATACAAACATGGTGGTATAATCAATAAGAGTGTTAAGGAACATGCCAATACAATAGTCTTGGTATGACCCTTGATATTTCAAACTACTCCTAGTGTGGAATCCTACCGTTCTTATCTAATTTTGTATCCAGTCATTCTTACCACATTTGGATGATCATTTATCTAACTCAAACTGGCTATTAACGAAGGTTCAAATACTAGAACCAATTACATTGGTTATTTGTTTAATGACTACAAACTATCAATGATCATTAACTAGTCTAGGAGAAACTCCTTACTTCTAAGTCTATCAAGAAGCAATATAATATGAACTTGGTATCTCTACACACACACAATTATTCCCCAAGAAAGAAGAGAAGAAATATTTGAATTTCACGAGTTATCTACTTTCTAAAGTATCTAATACTACCGAAAATAATAGAACATCAAGTGTTATCTTAAATTGACCCATCACTTTCGAAAATATAGCAATGTGTAGACACCCCATTTTTGCACTCGCCTGATTAATCAACTCGTCAATCCGATCGCAACGGTTCCCAATGATGGATGTCTATTCCAATGCTTTATTTTGTTACCAGATATGTTTCAGAAATCTGGATTAGGTATCTTGAACTGACAAAACTTTAGAAACCACGCTACGCTAGGAAAATACGACCCCAGAAACATAGAAATCATCATCTCGCAAACCAAAAAGAAACTTCACGATAAAAACCACTAAAAATGACCAAATTATCAAAATACCCCTAACATCAAAACAACCCTAGAACCTACGTTATGCTTAGGAAAACACATTCAAAACACATAAAATAACAAATCGAAACCAAATAAACTACTTCACCAATTTTCACAAAATTTGACAAAATTACGAAAATACCCCTTATAAAATTCACGACCATTTGACACAAAAAATTTCATAAATGAAAAAAAACCAACATTCCCATTGAATTCCTTACGAAAAACTAATTCCAAAACATCCTGAAACATTGAAAAACGACTTAAAACGTAAAAAATCCTCTCCAAGGGCAAAACGGTAATTTTACAATTTTAATAATTAAAATTTTTGAAATTAATAAACAAATCATTAAATAATGTAAAGTAAAACATTAAAGTCAATAAAATAAGACTAAATTCAATCTTAAAGTCAATCAAGTAAAACTAAAGTCAAGATATTAAAAGCCAACCAAGAAAGACTAAAGTCAAAGTATTAAAGTCAATCTCATAAGACTAAAATCAAAACCCTAACCTAAACTAATCAAGTCAATCTCATAAGACTAAATTCAAAATCCTAATCTAAACTAATCAAGTCAATCTCATAAGATTAAAGTCAAAACCCTAAATTAAAACCCTAAAGACTAAGTCCATCTCATAAGACCAAAGTCAAAATCCTAATTAAAACTCTAAAAGAAATCCTAATCAAACCCTAATGCTTCTAAAAAACTTTATAAAAAGGAGCCTCCACACCCTATTTTCGTATCAAAGAAAAAACCTTAGGAAAAGTAGGTGAAGAAGCCTCCACAACCTCTCCAAAACCCTAATTTTGGAGCCCCAACTCCTTACCTAACACCCCTACTTCGATTTCAGCCTGAAAAACACCTAGGAACCTCTCAAAAACATCCCAAAAATCCACAACAAATTCGAAGGACCCAGATCCAAGAAGGAGATACCTTACCTCGGAGATCAAAATCAGATCCGGAGATAGAACGAAGTAAGGAGTACGGTACAAGGAGCCGTTTTCACCAGATCTGAGGGAATACCACTTTTGCAGATCGAAGGTAAGATTTTTCGTTATTTTTTTTTTAATCTAGGTTTGTCACTAGTGATGTAGTTTTATTTGGGATAAGTAGAGACCGGCATTGGCTGGGCGGGGTTGGTGCCTAACACCTTCCAACCCCGTAACATGATCCCCGGATTCAGATTTTCTGTAGTAGATTAGTTCTTTTTATCCATTTTAGAGTCAGTTTGATTCCTAGACCATAATAACTAGGTGGCGACTCCCAAACCTCAAGGGTCAAAAGCGGATCCGCGCACCCCGCGGATCGAGGGCGCTTTCAGTGGCGACTCCACTGGGGACTATTGAGGATCAAACTTGA
Organism: Akebia trifoliata; assembly: GCF_017979445.1. Classification (NCBI taxonomy): domain Eukaryota; kingdom Viridiplantae; phylum Streptophyta; class Magnoliopsida; order Ranunculales; family Lardizabalaceae; genus Akebia; species Akebia trifoliata. The sequence goes on along the minus strand of NC_141377.1, from coordinate 11,181,374 downwards.
AAAACCCCAAGTATGGGAGCATTGCCAAGATGACCTAGTTTTTTTTATTATTTATTTCGATTTATTTATTTTTCCTATTTATTTATTTTTGTGACTTGATTGTAGATGATTTTGCGCATTAAAGTTTTGTTTTCCAATTAAGGATCACTTTTTGATGACCCCTAAATAATGAAATATTCAAATTGACATATGAAAATGATGGAATGATGAAGGTTGGGACTGTAATGTTAAAACATTTTTACAAAACATTCTAGTGAGAATTAAGTCTGGGAACTTATTAATAAAATGTAGATCTCATCGAGTAGATTAATTTAAAATCTGAGTTCACTCAATTTCGTTATCGGAAGCCATAGTTATCATCGATGCAAGTACAATCTGTAGATCTGGAATTGTTGCTGAATGAAGGTTGGGATAGCAATGTTAAAACGTTTTTATAAAACATTTTAGTGAGAATTAAGTCTGGGAACCAATTAATAAAATGTAGATCTCATCGAGTAGATTAATTTAGAACCTGAGTTCACTCAATTTCGTTATCGGAAGCCTTAGATATCATCGATGTAAGTTCAATCTGTAAATCTGGAATTATTTCTGAATGAAGGTTGAGATAGCAATGTTAAAACGTTTTTACAGAATATTCTAGTGAGAACTAAGTCTGGGAACCTATTAATAAAATGTAGATCTCATCGAGTAGATTAGTTTAGAACTTGATTTCACTCGATTTCGTTATCGGGAGCCTTAGATATCATCGATGCAAGTTCAATCTGTAAATCTGGAATTGTTTCTGAATGAAGGTTGGGACAGCAATGTTAAAACGTTTTTATAGAATATTCTAGTGAGAACTAAGTCTGGACACCTATTAATAAAATGTATATCTCATCGAGTAGATTAATTTAGAACTTGATTTCACTCGATTTCGTTATCGGGAGCCTTAGATATCATCGATGCAAGTTCGGATTGTATTTTCCTAATTCACAGAAAATCCGAATTAATCTAATGTTGGCACAATTAATGTTCCTGAAAGTGAGCTCATCTCAACCATTGTCATTCTATCATCAATGTAACGTCTATTGAAATCTCGATTTATTTTAGATCACCCAAAAGTGATCATTGATTGGACCTTAAAAATTATTAAAATTATGCCTATTGCAATGTTTGTTTGGTCAATTATTATATGCCATACTCATTAATTGATTTGCCATGATCTTGACAGATATATTTGTGATGTGCTTGCTTTCATCTTAATTTCGATGTGATGGGTTTTGTATTATTTTCTTGATCAATATTCATTTGATATCCATATGTGATGACATAATCTGGCCCATGGGCCCATGTGTTTGAAAAGGCCCCGGGCACACCCCACCCTGTTTTGCACACACCACATGCACGTTTACTATTTTGCACACTTACACGTCCTATATAGCCAACGTGGCACTAGTGCGTGGCCCGATCTCTTCGGAGATGCGACGTCATTCATGAAAACCACAACTCCAGTCACGTACCTTAGGGTATATCAAACTGGGACATCAATACCGTCTGATCAGGTGATTCTGAGAGATGTATTGATGCACCCAGGCTGGAGCGACCTGATCCTTTTACCTATTGTGAGCCACACAGTCACATGTCTCGATTCTCAACGTAGTACTAGTACGTGGTCGGTCCCCTCATGGGATGCCAAACCATTTATGAAAGCTACAACTCTTGACTCGTACCAATTGCACTTATTGGTCAAAACCAGTGCCTAAGCGAGATCTTGCCCCGCTGTACCCTACTGTACGATGGGGATAGACTACGTCTATTCTAGACGAGAGGTATTTAAGTGGACCCTTGCTCAGCATCGTGCTCCACCTCTCAACTGGAGATCAAACTGGCTATTTTTGGCTTCAGAGAAGTGGGTTGAGGTTTTAGATTATCACCTATACGGTATATCAAACCAAGTCACAACGTATCGAAAGGTATATAGGTGTGCTTGGGCAAGGGTGGCCAGATAAAAATGCATTACACGTAGTAAGCTTAGAGTCTAGAAACCTTTCCTGTAGGTCACGACTCGAACTTGTCGTGGGTGTTCCCGGGTTGTTTATTGAATGGAACCTTTGGATTGATGAATGTATAGATCAGAGTGTATGATTGTCCCCAAGGATCAAAATGTTATTTTTAGAAATTAAAATGGGTGCACCAACCCAAAAAAAATCCATTTTAAACTTGACCCAGTCCATCTCGATCCAACGATTATTATGGGCCGAGCCATTTGAATCAAAATGAAATTCAAACTTTTTTCTGATTCGGATTTTAAACCCATTTTAAAAGAAGAAAAATATTTTCCAGAAAAAAATATTTTCCAAAAGAGAAATGCTTTTCAAAAGTAAAATATTTTTCGGAAGAATAAGATTTTCCAAAAGGAAATGCTTTCCCAAAAAGTTTTCTAAAAGAAAATGTTTTCTAAAAAAAGGAAAAGGAAGAAAAATATTTTTCAGAAAAAAATGATTTACAAAAAATCTATTTTTGCATGAAAAATTATTGAAATATGTTTGTGGAAGTTGTTATTCAATGAAAACATTATTTGTCAATATTTTTCAAGAATGCAATAAAATTATTTTTCTGAATAATCATTAGATTAATGAATTGTTTAATGGATTGGTGCACAAAATTCAATAAAATCTCAGGGTTCATTTAAAATGTTATCAAGGGGGTGACACTGAAATTGGTTAAATTCACCTTCAAAGAGGTTTAAGGGTTATCATTGTGTCTAAGCTCAATCGTCCATCGTCTAGCTAGGATTGTAAATCCGGTCAGTTAGAGTAAACGTCAATATCAAATTAACAGTCAGAAATGACCTCAAAATTTCTCAACATCGTCCAGTTGTTCTTTGAAGATCATAGTGCTTCAATCCTACCGGTTATAAGCAATATCTCAGTCCTCAGTCCTAATCAAACTCGTGTGGGTACTTGTCTTGAGTTTTCATGAGTCATTTGGGTTAGCTCGAGTCCTTTTTTCCAGCAAGGTCATGTCTTCCTTAGATTGAGTCTACTCTTTCCTATTGAGTCAAGTTAGTTCATCGAGTCTATAGAGGTGTCTGTTGTCCCATCTGAAATTGATCGGATAAAGGAAATTTTTGAATACCTCGAGCGCATTAACGAATTAACTAATAATTTGATAGATTTCGTTTCTGAACAAGAAGATAAGAGTCGGGCTCAACCTTTAATCGAGAAAGGAAAGGTCTTTGACCTCGAAAAAAAAATAATTCCTAAAGAGATTCAAATAGAAACCATCTTATCCCTAAAGGAACACGAGGGGATAATGAATTTACTCAGAAATTTCAAAAGACTTGTTCGTGTCATCATATGAGGGCATGTTAGGTACAAGCTTGGGTGTTGTTCAACACGGAATAGATACTCATCTATATCGATGGAATCAAAGAAGATGTTATAAAATGTATCAGCACTATCCTTACTACATCTTGAGTTTCAAATCACATATTATCAGTCGATATGGGGGTACCTTTTGAACTGATCTCTGATAATGGGTCGTACTTCAAAGCATAAATCATTACTCTATGTTTAAAGTTGAAGATCCGGAAGCACAAATCATCCCCCTACCGTCCTCAGATCAATGGAACGGTTGAAGCAGTTAGTAAGAGTCTCAAGACTTTCATCAGGAAAATGTGTCAATCACATCGAGATTGGTCAGAAAAATTATCATTCACGCTATGGACATATCGAATTACAATTCGATCCTCTACTGGAGCTACTCCCTACTCCTTAGTGTATGGCATGGAAGCAGTCTTGCCAGTTGAAATAGAAATTTCGTCTCTCAGGGTCTTGTTGGAAAATCATTTGTTAGAAACAGATTGGGTTCGTCAGCAGTATGAAGAATTAAACTTGATCGAAGAAAACGAGTTAAAGCCCTGTACCATGTGCAAGCTTATCTAAGAAGAGTCACCCGTGCATTTGACAAAAAGGTCAAAGCTCATCATTTACAAGTCAAGGATTTAACTATCAGACTTCAAAGAAAATTGAACACTCCTCATCGACTATAGGAGAAAGTCTGAACCCAATTGGAGAAATTCATTCATTAAGGAAATACTATCTGGAAAAGTCGTCAGACTTCAAGATCATGATGGAAGTGAACTACCAGAGTCAACCAACCTTGACCGGATCAAATGGTACTACATTTAAGGAGGCCATCTTCGGCCGAATCAATTTTCCTGCTCCCCAGTTCATTATCTCCTTTCTCAGCCCTTTGCAGCCTTTTCAAAAAAAATGATGCCTTTTTCTTTCTCAGCCCGATCACCTAACCTAGGGGAGGGAAAATCCGAACTACGTTTTGGTCTGATCCCAAAAATTTGGGGTACGTAGGCAACCTGAAAAGTTACTTCAGGCCCAACCACATAAAAAAAATAAAAATAGATTCTCCGACAAAGAAAAAATCTAAAAAGAAAAAAATTCAAAAGAAAAAAATTGTCAAAGTGGGGAAGAAAATTCAAGGAAAAAGAAAATAATTCAAGATGAAATGCCACACAAGGGGCATTTGGGTTTTTGAGCCTCAAAATTCCTCTCTTTTTATGCCTAGTCCTAAGCCTACCTATAAAAGTCCTCCTAAGTACCGTCTGGAAAAGTCAAGGAGGGCAGCAAAGCATGATCAGACAGTAATTCTAGAAGTTCAGAGGAGAAGAAAAAGATAAAAAAATGATAAAACCTGCTAAGTTGAAAATCCGAAAAGGACGACTTAGGCAAAAATTAAGGCAAGCTTACAAGGTTGAAAATCTGAAAGGACAACTTTGGCAACAATCAGAGCCAAGAAAAAAGAAAGAGCTCACTAGATTGAAAACCTGAAAAGGCGATCTAGGCAAAAGTTAGAGCAAGCTCGCTAAATTGAAAACCTGAAAAGACGATCTAGGCAAAAGTTAGAGCGACATAGAAAAATAAAAGAAAATCCCAAACTGAGAGCGGTCCGAGCTGAAACATCAGAAGTCCGAATAATCAAGATCAATACTTAACTTAAACTAGGCATAGACTCGGAAGCCACAAGTATCTTGTCTGCGATTGATCTGAAAATTCTTACTTCCCGAAGTGAACCAAGCGAGAGAAGGATGAATTCTATGATGAGTCTCAAAAGGAAATATTTTGTTCTCTTGAGCCTGACTCAAAATCTTCAATAAAATTAATCAAAATGAAAAAGTCAGATCTTTATTGCGCTTGTGGTAATCAAATATTTTAAACCTTCATACAAGGGGCATTTTCTTTTTCTTCTAAATATGTAATTTCCCCCCTTATGCTAGGGGCATTTTTTAATGATGCGTTCAATTATCTTCAATGTTATGCTTATTGTCAAACTAGGGGCATTTTGTTTTTGAGCAATGTTAATCCTAAAAGATAATGGGAACCCCAAACTTAAGGTTATCCTCTTGATAACAGTTTTTTGAAAAACCCTTGAGGTTCAAAAGAAATAAAAACTCAGGTTTTAAATTCATAAAACTTTTGGATAAAACCTTGAGGTTCAAACAAATGCATTTTGGATCTCACATAGGATAGGGCATTCATTCTGTCCCAGATCTATTCATTCCCAGATTCAACCCCTTTTTTTCAAATTTCATTTTCAATCATTCTTTCTCAGATTTATTCCTTCATTCTCAGTTTTACTCAACCAGATGCCGCCGAGGGCTTTCTCGGAATTATGCTCAGTTGCCGCCGAGGGCTTTCTCGAAACTATGTTCAATTGTCGCCGAGGGTTTTCTTAGAACTATGCTCAGATACCGCCAAGGGTTTTCTCAAAACTATGTTCAGTTGTCGTCAAGGGTTTTCTTGGAACTATGCTCAGATACCGCCAAGGGTTTTCTCTGGAACTATGCTCAGATGCCGCCAAGGGTTTTCTTGGAACTATGCTCAGATACCGCCAAGGATTTTCTTGGAATTATGCTCAGATGCCGCCGAGGGTTTTCTCGAAATTATGCTCAGATGCCGCCAAGGGTTTTCTCGAATTATGCTCAGATGCCACCGAGGGTTTTCTTGGAATTATACTCAGATGCCACTGAGGGTTTTCTCGAAACTATGCTCAGATACCGCCGAGGGTTTCTCGTAATTATACTCGGTTTATGCTAAGCTTAGCTCAATTTATATTCATTTTGTGCTAAGATTTTATTCAAATTCTTTGAAATCTATCTCAGATTTTAAGTCCACACACTTGCACAGTTGTTACATCAGTCAAGGAGAATTTTCTAAAATTCAAGGATCTGACACTGCCAGTGAGAGCTCGCGCTCAAGGACCTAACATTTTTTTTTTAGTTCGGGGAGAGTTTTACCCTCAAGGATCCGAACACCCCGACGAATTGCTAAATCAGACTGCAAAATGAACTGTCACTAGCTTTGACATTCGGATATCGCACTATCTACCAAAATAGATTTGCTATCTAGTTTGCTTCAACCCTCTGCCAAAGAGGGGCATCTGTAGACACCCCATTTTTGCACTCGCTGATTAATCAACTCGTCAATCCGATCGCAACGGTTCCCAATGATGGATGTCTATTCCAATACTTTATTTTGTTACCAGATATGTTTCAGAAATCTGGATGAGGTATCTCAAACTGATAAAACTTTAGAAACCACGCTACGCTAGGAAAATACGACCCTAGAAACATAGAAATCATCATCTCGCAAACCAAAAAGAAGCTTCACGATAAAAACAACTAAAAATGACCAAATTATCAAAATACTCCTAACATCAAAACAACTCTAGAACCTACGTTACGCTTAGGAAAACCCATTCAAAACACATAAAATAACAAATCGAAATCAAATAAATCACTTCACCAATTTTCACAAAATTTGACAAAATTATGAAAATACCCCTCATAAAATTCACGACCATTTGACACAAAAAAATTCATAAATGATAAAAACCAACATTCCCATTGAATTCCTTACGAAAAATTGATTCCAAAACATCCTGAAACATTGAAAAACGACTTAAAACGTAAAAAATCCTCTCCGAGGGCAAAACGATAATTTTACAACTTTAATAATTAAAAATTTTGAAATTAATAAACAAATCATTAAATAATGTAAAGTGAAACATTAAAGTCAATCAAATAAGACTAAAGTCAATCAAGTAAGACTAAAGTCAAGATATTAAAAGCCAACCAAGAAAGACTAAAGTCAAAGTATTAAAGTCAATCTCATAAGACTAAAATCAAAACCCTAAATCAAAACCCTAACCTAAACTAATCAAGTCAATCTCATAAGACTAAATTTAAAACCCTAATCTAAACTAATCAAGTCAATCTCATAAGACTAAAGTCAAAACCCTAAATTAAAACCCTAAAGACTAAGTCCATCTCATAAGACCAAAGTCAAAACCCTAATTAAAACTCTAAAAGAAATCCTAATCAAACCCTAATGCTTCTAAAAAACTTTATAAAAAGGAGCCTCCACACCCTATTTTCATATCAAAGAAAAAACCCTAGGAAAAGTAGGTGAAGAAGCCTCCACAACCTCTCCAAAACCCTAATTTTGGAGTCCCAACTCCTTACCTAACACCCCTACTTCGATTTCAGCCTGAAAAACACCTAGGAACCTCTCAAAAACATCCCAAAAATCCACAACAAATTCGAAGAACCCAAATCCAAGAAGGAGATACCTTACCTCGGAGATCAGAAATCAGATCCGGAGATAGAACGAAGTAAGGAGTACGGTACAAGGAGCCGTTTTCACCAGATCTGAGAGAATACCACTTTTGCAGATCGAAGGTAAGATTTTTCGTTATTTTTTTTTTAATCTAGGTTTGTCACTAGTGATGTAGTTTTATTTGGGATAAGTAGAGACCGGCATTGGCTGGGCGGGGTTGGTGCCTAACACCTTCCAACCCCGTAACATGATCCCCGGATTCAGATTTTCTGTAGTAGATTATTTCTTTTTATCCATTTTAGAGTCAGTTTGGTTCCTAGACCATAATAACTAGGTAGCGACTCCCAAACCTTAAGGGTCAAAAGCGGATTCGCGCATCCCGCGGATCGAGGGCGCTTTCACAATGCAACACTCTTTCTAGGTTTTTTACTATCAATTTTTAGTGAACAAAAATAATTTATTTTTTGTATATATATATATATATATATATATATATTATTTTTTCTTTTTGTTGGAAATATAAACAAGGCTATGGTAGAGCCCTCCAGTTGTATCCATTTGTCAATTCATCCATTCATCAATCATATCTCACGTGGTTATAAGAACGTGAGATATCCAACCATTTATCTATTTAACATGCATAATGTAGCATAGCCAGTGCATAAGGTTGGATTTACTATCTCATCAATCAGAAAAGAACATAGATTCTCTCTATCCATCCATCTGTCAATCCATCAAAATCAATACTCTATCTTTTTAGGTATGTATCAATTTTTATTTTTATTTTTTAAATTATGAAAATGTCTAAGATATCAACCAATTTCACATGATGGTCTTTGTTGAGTAGAAAAGATCAGAAAACCCGATAAAACAACAAATAGTTAAAATTGTGAAAATTTGGCTAAGTGTGTCAAAATTGTTATTTTTAAAAAATTTCAAACGAAAAATAGATTTTTGGAAATAAATTTCTTAAATAAAAATTTGAAATCATGTAATTTTTAAAGCTTGGTTTGAAAGAAAAGCTGATGAAGATGAGGGTCGAAAATCTTACAAAAATATTGAAGTTCACATGAACCAAAAATTGGATTTTAATTATTTGAGTTTTGAATTTTTAAACTACTTTAATTGAATCCAAATGGGGGGTATTCCCTTATTTTTACTAAATGAATTAAAGTAAGACATTTACTTAAATATTTTCAATGAAAATAAGGTGCTGAAAATACTAGAAACATGATGGAAATACTGTGCTCGAAAGGTGTTTTGTCAGTACTACCAATAGAATTGTCAGTGGGTGTCGATGCCATCGATTGAGATAATGACACTTTGTTGGTAGCAACATCGGTGCCACCGACAGACTCGGACTCAAAATACATGTTTGTGATCTTCTTCTCTAATTTTGCCCAAAGAACTCTACAAAATCTCTTCTCAAAGGTTTCTAAACCATTACTAATCATAATAACCCATACACCTACTCCTTATCTATCATTCAAAATATGTTTCAAGAATTTAAACTGTCTAATCATGTATGGATTTGAAATAAAAAGCCTGTAAATTTCTTATAAGTGTTATATTTATAATAACCTAGGGACGTAAGGGATAAGTTTAAATTTATTTTCTTTAATTTAAAATCTCTATATCCTGACCTCCGATTTTCAAGAACTTATAGTCTATTTTAGGTCATTTTTCGATACAGGCCTAATGGTGTCATCGTATTTTCAATAAATCATTTCCTAAAAAAAATTGCTAAGTGACAAATCTTAAGCGTTAACCAAAATTCCTCGAGATTCGTTATGGACATTTAAGAAATTGCGTGGTGGTATCTTCATAGTCCATTTACTAAAAACAAAATCTTTCTTAATGGTCAATTATTGTCAAGCTCACCACTTTTAATTATCTAGTTCAACAATTTTATTGTCGAGCTTACCACTTTTTATTATCTAGTTCAACAATTTTACTATCGAGTTCATCACTTTTTATTGTCAAATTGAACAATAAATAAACATGACTTAAAAGTGTCGAGTTCGTCAATAATTATCATCAAACTCAAAACATTAATATTATCAAACTCGATGATATTGGTCATATTATTGATGAACAAGACATTTTTAAATCATGTTTAATTGTTGTCGAATTTAACAATATCTTCATAAAAAGTCGTCAGCTCAACAATAAAAAGTGGTGAACTCAACACTGTAAAGGTAATCCAATTATCTTTTTTCCCATTTTTTGACTTCGATATTGGGTAAATCTCCTTGAAATCCCAAAATGCATATATCATAATTGCAAAATAGGCACTTGGATAAAAAAAAATAACGATGTGATCATCGAAAAATTTAGAATCTCAACCTTGTTCTTCATTTTCTTTCATAAATTATCGAAATAAATAAATAAATAATGCATCTGATTATTCAAAATAATAAATATATGATTCTCCATTTGTCATTCACCATAAAAAATCTTTGGAAATGATCTCAATCGTCATTAGAAAACTTATGTGGAAAAGATGAGAGAAAGGGTAGTTTGAGTATTTCAAAAATATTATAACGAGAAATGAGATTCAGGTACTATTAAGAAATAAATTTATTAATAAATGAATTATTAAGATACCACCCAAAATTTAGGGACTATATAGAAAACGAAAACCCTCCACCAGAGTGCTTTAAGTAATCCCCCCAAAAATGCAAAACTCATTTTTATTCTATGATGAGTCGTGCTGAGTGACATTGGGATTCACTGCGATTCTCAAATTTCTTATCTGGGTGGGCACATACATAATCATAGATGTGTTTCCTCGAGATACAAGAAAAAAGCATCTACGATTATATGTGCAACTCCACGTCAGAAATGTGAGAATTGCAGTAAATTCAATGTCAACTCCAGCATTAGTGATTTATGATCAACAGTTGAGTGAATGAAATCGCTAGCTTGGTAACCATTGAATCTAAGATTCATAAAAAGTATCCCCATTATGTGTTTAAAAGAAGAAAACAATGACGTAGCACCACATGTAAACCGCTGGGTCATCCCACCAAACAGGAAAAGCTGACTCAGCCAAACACGTTGGGGTGGAAAGTGTTAACCATGTGGCCAATAGCATGATGCCACGTTGGCTTGGCAGAACTAAGATAAGATTAGGATGAACGTCCACCGCAAATTGGAAGTCTTGCTGGTGTGGGTCCCACTCAGAAGTCAGAAGTAGAACATGACTACTCCATGGGGCCGTGGTGTTTTGTTCTGGCTTTAAAGTTCTTTAACTTGTCCGTGAGCATGGGTTGGAAAGCAAAGGCAAATTGGAACAAAGTGGGTACCACTTGCACTTGGTTACAAATAGGAACCAACTTTTAGAGAAAACATTTGCTGCCCACAATCCTGAAACCAAAGTTTGATATCCGCTTCTCCACTTATGCCACGTGGAAAAATCTTTGGGCCCCGTTAACCACACAAATTGTCGATCAACCTGTTGATGAACTCGTATACATCCTTTACCTCTAAAAAGCAAATTAATTTTCTTAAATGTAATCTTTAAAAAAATTAATGAAAAAATATTTTTCTAATAATTATTATATTAAAAAATCTTTTTTTATATTCACAAATACGTCTCTTACATTTACAACTTTTTTTTTTCTATTTTACTCACTTTAACATATGTCTCTTCAAATAATTAATTATTATATTTAACCTTTTAAACAATTATTATAGTAACAAATAATTAATTAAAAAATTAATTACATTTAATTTTAAAAAATTAATTAAAAAATATTTTTCAAATCAATTAAAAATCAATTTTTTAAATAATAATAATAATAGAAATTAACTAATTCTATTTCACTAAATCAATGCCAAGTAGGACTATAACTATGTTTTTCTTATATTAAAAAAATTAAAAATTACGTCAATATTAAAAAAAATAGTTTTTATTTATCCCGTGTTTTTTTTTTATAAAACTAAAAATTAGGTCAATATTAAAAAAAATAGTTTTTAATTGAAAAAATAAATAGAAATTAACTCCCAATTCTATCCACAAAAAAAAATTCATTTACATAATAAATAAAAATTAAGGTTAAGTAAGACTATATCCCATAATTTTTTTTTAAAATAAATAGAAAATAGCGCCATCTAGGATTCTACACCAGTTTTTCTTATATTAAAAAAAAATTAAAATTATATTTTAAAATATTAGATATTAACATCTGCTTAGATCTGAAAAAGTAATAGCTAAAGTTCATCAATTTTTAAAAATTAATTTTTTTTTAATTTCAAAAAATAAATAAAAATTAACTCCATGTACAATTATATTCCTCTAATTTTTTTTTATTTAAAAAAAATAGAAATTGACGCAAAATAAGACTCTATCCACAATTTTTTTAATTTAAAAATAAATAGAAATTATGTTGGATAGGATTCAATAATATTTTTTAAAAATTACTTATTAATTCTAAAAAATAAATAGAAATTAATTATATCCCACGTTTTTTTTTTTTATAAAATAAATAGAAATTAACTTCAAATAGGACTATATATCCTATTCAAATTTTAATTTAAACAAGAAACAACAAATAGATATTAACTCTATCCCACGTCTTTTCAAACGGTATAAGTAATTTTATTATTATTTCTTTTTAAATAATTAATTAAAAATTATATTTTTAACAATTATTATATTTACACCTTTTTACGTTTTCTATTTATAAACAATAATTAAAAATTAAATTATTAACAATTAAATATTAACAAATATTTTTAAATTGTAATATTGCTAAAAATAAAAAAAAATTGAAGATATGAACATGATTTTCCTTTAAAATTTTAATTTAATATTAAATTTTAACAATTATTATATTTACATCTTTTTATGTTTTCTATTTATAAAAAAATAATTAATAATTAAATATTAAAAAATATTTTTAAGTTGTAATATTGCTAAAAATTATAAAATTGAAGATATGAACATGATTTTCCTTTTAAAAACTTAATTTAATAATTATTATACTAGCAAATAATTTTCTTATAATAATAAATAAATTTAAATTTAATTAAAAATATTTTTATAACAATTATTATATTAAAAAATATTTTTTAGTGGCGTCTATCAAGCAGATACGCCTATTCAAAGCAAAACGACCTTTTCATCTTTGCTATTGTGTAAATTTATATTTATATATTTTAAATATTTTTTTGTTAACATATCAATATTAACAATAATCCTCACAACTCTTCTCTAAAATAACGCCTACTTTCCTCTTTATATTCAACCATGTTTCTTCTTTTCCATCCTTTTAACAAATCTTACCCAAAAATCATCATATTCGAAAATCATTTTTCTCATATATCTTTGAATTTCTGCAAGACGACAAAAAGTTGTTATTTTGGATTGATCAAAGGCGTCAACAAGTTACTCCTTTGAACTAGGTACTCTCCATTTCTTGAACAAGAAGATCATTTGATTGAATTTATCTTTATGAGGGGACCCTCAAGACATTCTATTTTTGTTAGAAAATAATCTCATGCCTATACGTCTTTTTTGAAGAATCACAATACAAACTTTCTTCCGAAGTTTAGATACTGTGAAGTTGATCATTTAACCTTCTATTTTCTTGTATACATCAAAAAATAATAAATATTTTAATAATTAAAAACTAAAATTTAAAATTTTAACAATTATTATATTAATAAATATTTTTAATATTAATGCTACTATGGATGTATTTTCCTTTAAAAAATTAATTAAATACTAAATTTTAATAATTATTATATTAAAAATATTTTTAATATTAATATTATTAAAAGTAAGGAAATTGAAGATATGGACATGATTTTTCTAAAAAAAAATTAATTAAAATTTAATTTTAATAATTATTATTTTAAAAAATATATATTAAATAATTAATTAAAAAAATAAATTTACACGAATTACTATATTAAAAAATCTTTTGTGATTCCTACTTAAGCATCTTCAAAAGATGCTTTCTTTTTTAAAATTTATATTTTAACAACTATTAAATCTTTTTTTCATTCCAACTTTAAACACTTTTTCAAGCATATATATGTAATAATTTATAAACATAATATTTCTTATTATTTTTTTTATTTCAATAATTAAATAAATATGATATTTTTATTAACATCATTCTTGAATTTTCCATTAGAGTTATTTTTATACAAGAACAAGATATAATATTTTTGCATATTTCTATTTTAGGCATAAAGATTGAAAATACTACCCATCAAGAAGAAACAACTGACAAATATTAATAAAATTTTGATAATCCAGAAAGCAATGCAATTGAAAGTATTAGTAATTTATTTATTTTTAATTAATTTTGTGTAACTATTTTGAGGTGCTAACTAATTTTATGTTGAAGGGTTTAATGATTCGAAACGGAATTTATGAGACTATTTTGGGTGTAAAAAATTTGTTCTATGTGGACTGATTAGGTAAGACACAATAAATTTTTAGCACAATTTTTTGGGAGTATAAAAAATTAGTTTTTGAGTGATTGTTTGGTAATTCAAAAGTTGGATTTGTTGGACTATGTAATGATGTAAAATAATTATTCCCTTGCAAACCAAAAAATTCATACTCTTGGCACAATTTTTTGGTGGCACAAAATCTTGATTGTGAGAGTGACTACTTCTAGCACATTAAGAAATACTATCTCTATCAGATCTATGCTAACAAAATCAATGCTCCATAACATGACGCCCCCTTGGCCTTTTTCACTCTAGGGCATGGATGGCATCAGCCTGATCACTTTTCAAGCTTCAAGCATCATTTCATTGTAGTTGCCATCGACTATTTAACGAAATGGGTAACGTTAATGTTGCCAAGGGGCATGTTCTTAGATTCTCAAAACACAACATTATATGTCGGTACAACCTTTCCAACAACATCATGATTAACAATGCCAAGAACCTCAAAAACAAGGATATGATTAAGGTATGGAAACACTTCCCAAGAACCCATTACAACTCAACACCCTACAGGCCAATGAGGGACGAAGTAGTAGAAGCTGCAAACAAGAATGTCAAGAGAATCATTAAAAAGATAGCAATGACAGAAAGATTAGTATGATATGTTATCATTTGCTCCACATGCTGTTAGATAAACAAGAGGTTTACATTGCAAAATTTAATTTGGCATGCCATTGAAACCTTAAGATTCTTTTCAAGTTTTCTATGTGTAGGAATATAAAATGCAGGGAAGTAAAAGTTAAAACATGTGAAAATTAGAGGGTATTGAAATGCTCCACCAAGGCCCTGGTCTGAGTAGTCAACAATGATCCTTCTCTCGGTAGTAATGTCGAAGGAAAAGTCATCATCATCATCATGAAACTTTGCAGCAAATCCCTCTCTAAGCGAAAATGTTAATTCTAGACTGCACCATAGTATCATCCCTCATCAATTCCTCAAATCGATTTGCCTCTGATTTCCTACATTTATTTCTTAGAAAAAACTAAATGGCCTGAAAAAATTTACAGGATGCCCGAGCCCTTACTATATGCACTTGGTACCCATAGAAGCGAGACAAAGTAGAATTTACCCATGTGGCATAGAATATCTTTATTTATACCCTGCAATCTACTTGTCTGCATGAGCCTAACTATATGTTGCTCCCTAAAACAATTAAACAAAAAAAAAATCTTTCATCATCAATCATCGTTAATCTATCATCATCATCACCATTATCCGATATCTGCTATCACCCGAATATCATCACCATCGATCACACATGCACTTGTCTAGAGCCTGTAATGCCTCAGATTTAGGATGACATGGCAAGAATGATTGATTGATCAAACAAGGATCCAGATCATGAGCATAACTCTAGGAAGTAACATCAATTAGACTCAAACAAGTTTATAAACAATGTTCACAGTTATCCATTTTGCTTTTACAAAATACAACATTCATGGGTATCTCAAAGCTGGGAGCTGCGAGCATAACCTGATCTACACCCTGCCAAACTCCAATCTCTTTAGATTTGTTAGAATTGGTGAAACATTACATCCCATTTTATTTGAGAAATTATGGATTATGTATATTCTTTGTAGTTCACTGCAAGCACCTTGTGCAAAAAGGAATAGCTTTCAACATCCCAAATTGCTCAAATAGATAAGGATCAAGATCAAAGCATCAAATTCAAGATAAACGGTTCAGACATGGACAAAATCAGGTCAAAAGTGTCCATTTAAGAACTTTGATTTAAATTAGTAAATTGGACTTCACAGAGTTCGTAATGATTTGTTAATCCCATGCCACATGGCATTTCAGATCTAAGTTAGTTATTATCTTTGACACTTGGCATCATTCTACACACCTTGTGAACCCTAAATAAAATATCCTCAGGATATAATTACTATATTAACCCCCTAGATAATTATACTTTTCAAAATGCCAAGACACTTGGGTACTAAAATTTCATTCTTACCCCAACCTTTATTAAGATGATTTTGCATATTTCAAGGTTATTGAGGTTTATTAAATTGGAAGTTGGATAATAGGGCCTTTACCTCCTTACACTAATTTAAGAACTTGATTTGATTAGAATATTATGCCTTCAAAGTATTTTTAGATCATTCATATGGTAAATTACCACCTAACACTTATCTTGTTAAGGCACATTGGGTGGTAAATTCCACCAAGACCTCTCAATTCAGGATAAGTTCATGTCACCATTAAGGAAAAAATTTAGATAGACATGAGACGGACAAAGCTAAAGATTAATTACAAAAAGAGATTCTTAGCAGACCAACACGGAAAAGAGATACGATTTACTTAGACTATGATGAGATCATCAGAGATAGCATTTAGAGATCTCTTATTGATCATTGGGAGATAGAACAGAAAAGGAGATTAGATGACAACATATCAAATTTTGAACAATCAATTTGAGAGAGAGAAAATAGTTCATCAGGTGTTGCATTATCTAGTGATATCCATCAATGTTCAGGATTTACTCGTGCACAAAGTATGAGTGATTGCACGGTCCCACCTTAAAAATACTTTATCTATTTATCCATGTGCATAATGATGGGAAGATGCCAAGACAAAAAAAAAATTTGATAAAAGAATAATGAGAAATGGGGAACATCAGAAAAACATTGGCAGAGTTCATATAGTTAAACAATGGTTCAACAAATGTTGCAAACTCAGTCTATTATGATACAATATTATATGAAGCTGCAAGACTTGGCCTTGGCGTGACATCACCTACTACACATAAGCTGATGATGAAGTAGATTAGCTAAATTATTATATAGGGATTTTAAAGGAGTCGTGCCCCATGGACGGTACAATAATTTATGGTGTATTGTATGGGTAAAATAATATTTCATAAATCTGTCGATGCATCAAATGAGAGGAAAGATGCCAAATATATATATAAGCTCATTTGTGACGTAGATGTTGTTGGAAAAGATCACATGGTGGTAGATTGTGACAAACAATGAAACACTTACGTGAAGACAAAGCAAGAGAAAATAAAAAAAATAAGACTACAACTTTTTAGGGCCTCGTGTGCAGTAAAATCCATTGGTGAGAAACAAATAATGACAAAAGTGGTTCAATAGGCAGGGAAGATTATCGACAATATTTATAATCATGCTCAAGTACTCACCCTAATGAGGAATAAATGTGGAGGAAACATAATTCATCCAGGGTTGACTAGATTTACAAGCAAATACATTGCCTTAGAAACATCTCTTATAAAAGAGATTTTAAAGATATGTTTGCTAGTCCAGAGTGGCATGTGTATGAGGGCAATATCTCTCAACAAACAAGACAAATAGAGGAATTAGTGAAGAAGCACTCATTTTGGGAGTCAATGCATGTGTTAGTTAATATACTTGATCCTATTTTGAAAGTATCGTGTTGTCTTTTATCTTTTGTGTAATTTATTACTTCTTTGACTCATATTATCTTTTTATATTGCCTTAATCTATTTGATTGTAACACCCTCAAATATCTTGGCTTTTATGTTACTTTTTAATTACTATATTGTCAGACTTCTATGCATCAGCCAGCAATGTATAACACAACGCTATAAATCTTTATTTCCATACTACACTTGGCTGTTAATTGTAGGTTGATGAATTATTATTTTCTTTTCACGCATGATATATCTTCTTATGAATTTAGAACAAGAAGTTTATCATATTTCCTTTATTTCCACAATATTTTCATCATTTACGCACACAAAATTATAATTATTTCCACACATGTCGAAGTATTTCCACAAAACATTTCTATTTCCAAACTGACTGAAATCATGGGTGGAGCCAAGATTTTGTCCATATGGGGGCAACTAAGAGTGGAAAATTTTTGTGGGGGCAACGACAAGTGAAATAACAGTGAATTTTTATATCTACCGCTGATATTTGTCGCAATAGCTCATATATCCTTGTAGACTTTGAAAATTCTTGTGGGGCAAGTCCCTCCACTGTCCCCATTGTAAATCCCCACCTGACCGAAATATTGACCCAAACTGAAATTTAATGAAACTTGATTGAAAATCATATGTAATTGGATGACTGTAGCCAATCACACATTACTGATATTCACATCGATAATTTAAAATGGTGAGATGAATTCATTCACAAGCCATGGGGAAGTGTACTTATCAAAGTATTTAATGATATTATTTAGTTTCGTATTACACAATATTCATTCTGAGATTCAAAACCAATCTGATATAAGTTATCAAATCGGATACTTATCAGAACCCATATCCTCAATTCAGACAACGAATTATCCAATTATAATCTTATTCAATGTGCATTGACAGCTCTATGATCTAATGCACTCACCAAAGGGTAGAGAGAGTAAGCAGTCTTGATACTCATTAAGCTTTTGCAGCTATCCCCAATTCTAACCTTCAAACTGCCTCTGTACCTACAGAAATTTTGGATGACCAAATGAACTACAATTTCATGGCTACCACAATCCGGGAAGAAAAGGAAGAAGAAGAGGATCATTTCTCCTCACAATGAAAGACATTTTTCGTAGAAAAAATTAATTTAGACAAACCTAAACCTGTTACATTGAGACTAGATCGTCGATATTAGAGACAAATCTCACCAATACATAAAAGCATGTTGGAGATAATGGTGCAGAAATTTAAACCCTTGGGATCATAAAATACCACGACACTCCACAGCCAATTTCCACACAGGCCCACTCTCTGGTACCCTTCGTTCTGGGCCCTCAGATCACCCCTTCCGGGATTTCAACCTAAGATGTGGTACCGGCTCCAATGCCATTTGATGAGAACCTAATCAACACGCCAAAAGAACCTAGGTGATAATGGTGTGGGAAGTTAAACCATCATCCCTTTAGTGTTGTAACACAATAGAGAGGGAATGTTTATCATCACCGCCTGAGGACCAAGTTATAAATATCATTTTTTTTTAGCTGCTATTGGCACCCAACTTTTACTTATTACACCTCAATTTCTTAAACTATCTATCACACCCTAATTCAAGATTAAAAACACTATTCAAACATTACAAGTCTGGTTCAAGTTATTACCTCACACATTAAAAAGCATTATAACACATTCAAAAAACTTCAACAGTTGTTTACAATTAATATTAAGCACATATAAAACCCTAAATCTAGTCAATAGAAATCTAAACAAAAAAGAGTGTGTGTGTCTTTATTGGCACCCCAACTTTTACTTGTTCTCAGCCATTGACTTATTTTCTTTTTTATTTTAATCGGGGTGTAAAAAGTAAAAGTTGGGGTGCCAATAGCAGTTCTCTTTATATTTCATGCATTTAGCGATTCTCTAACATAAGTTATAATCATAAAGACCCTCACAATGTATAACCCCAATTATCCATGTTTCACCACATTGCTTGGAAAGGCTGGTTGTTGCTGTGTTATGCAATGTATATTTCCACCTGCCAAAACAATCTCCCTTGCACCTTTGATCATTATCACCTGAGCCCACCAGTAATGTCAACTTCATCAGAAAATCAGGAAATTTATCTTGTTTAGTTGATGGAGAAAAACTCCCTAGAAATTTTTCATAAATAAACAGTCATAGTTCTTGAGTTACATCAGGCAATTAAGCAACTTATATTACCTCAGTAAGGGTACCGAACGCATCCATGTATAGGTAAGAGTCCAGGTCCCAAAGGGTATTACAGCATCTTTTCTTTTCTTTTATTTTATTTTCTTTACTTTTCTTTTCTTTTTTATATTTTCTGGTAATGATGCAGCTATAGCTAATTAAAACATTTACATTATCAATGTGTCTTTGCAAGAAATTACCAAAATGAAAAAGATATTCTTCGCATGTAAAATGTGAAGATAAATATTTGATGAGTTAGATGGTTATGGCTTACTTCACGATGTGGAAAGGCCAAAGAGAGCACACGATAGGCTTCAGTATCCCACTTTTCATCTCCAAATGCTGGCGCTATGATCCCTCCATTGGCAATATAGAAATTTACATATGAAGCAGCAAGTCTTGTACAAGGTGGTCTTGGCTTAGCTTCACCAACCTGTCATTGAAAACATCGAAGATCAAAAATAAGAATTCAAGCAAACTTCTATTTCTCAAAAGGTCCCCACATCTGACCATATAAACTTTGGATACAACAAAGGGTCAGCTTTGTCACTCATTCTAGTGATTGAAGATCATATTTCGCAACTGCATTGATTATCACATTTAAACCCAAATTTTCACTTAGGTTTTAGGTTATTTCTCATGTGAGACATAAGCCTGCACACACGAGGCACAAGCCTCTCATGCATGAAATTTTAACTATAGAATAAAACATCATATATAAACAATTAATATTGAAAGACAATTAAAGTAAACACCACATATTTTCAAGTTCAAATCCACATAACCCAACACTAAATTTTAGTTCACTGCACTAGTAGTAAATAATACTTTATATCTCAATGAGAGAGAAAAAAAATTGTATCTAAATAATTGAAATTTTCAGCAGTAAATAACTAATTTGTATTTATTGCAAAATATAATAAAATATTTTTAAATAACTTTCTAAGCATAATATTATTCAATTCTAATTTTTTTCTTCTGCTCCCCAGCCACTTGTTCTCCATTTCTCTTTGCACTCTATTCTCTCTTGTCTGACATGGCCTTACCTGTTTTTGTGATCGGATTCAAAGGCTAGAAAAAAGGCTCAAGATATCATGCTTAGAGAAAGGCATCTTAGACAGTGAAAACTCTGCAAAATTTTGTATTCTCATTTGGAATTAATTGAATAACGCTTTCTATCGCTACTCTTATCTTGGATTTATTTCCTATACTTGCTGATCTAACCAGGTAAGTACCACGTAATTTAAGTAATTTATTCAATATAGCAGTTCTAATTTAGTGTAAATTCATATCTGAATCCCATTGCAACTCAGTTGTGATTAAGAGAACCAAATCTAAACCACCTCATCATGATTGGAATGGATTATTTTTATTGAACGAGGAGCTCAGATACAAAACCAAGTCAATTTCCAGGAAAACAGTAACACAAATTTTCTCCCATATTTTCTTATCTTCTATTATAGAGTACACCTGAGAGCTGTGCATCTCTATTACTGTGCTATTAATAGAGATTAATCCCGTTGAATCCTAGGAGGGAGTTGCTGCAACCTACAAGCAACGTAGTAGGGGCGATGATTATATCGAATTAATTATTGGTTAATTTTGTGTGCTTTGTATTATATCAAATTCATTATTGCCTACATAAAAATTTTCTAACATTTACCCCCTGTTAGTACTCCCACTTGTAGTCATGTGGACAACATTTTGAAATATCCTACAGTAGATTGCTTTATTCTCAAAACGACGATAAATATCACCAAAAAAAGAAAAAAATCGATCTATTCTAACATTACTAACTATATAAGATCCAACCTAACATAAAATTTTAAATGGAACAATCCAGAAGTTTCAAATTCAAGTCTACTTTTCATGAAGCTAAGAATTGATTGAAATTTTGTGTTGATGATCTCCAATGTATGTAAAATTAACTGCATCGTTGGATCGTCTAACATGATATCCAAATAGGCCCCCACACACAAGATATCAAATAGGAAGTAAGCACTCTCTAGAGAGGAAGAGAAAACAAGGTATATATAGTTAAAATTCACCCATATAATGGGAAGTGAAATCGAAGGATGTATGTACTGACCATTGTAACTCCAGCTGACTCTTCATGTGTCATATAAAGTGGCTCAGGAATATGGATTTTGATTATTTCAAATTTTCTACCACAAGCATCTGTGGCATTGGAGAGAACGGAAAAAGCCTCAACAGAACGTTCATACTGCAAGTCTGATTCATTGTCGGTCCAGGACAACATAACCACACCAGGCTTCACAAAGCAACACATATTGTCAATATGGCCATTGGTATCATCATCACCTACAAACCATCAAATGAGATGATTCTAAGTCCATAAGAAGAGAGCCAACGGGTTAATTTTTCCTGATGAAAATGAAGGAAATAGTGGACATTGACATTAACAATCTGTATTAAAAAAAAATGGGGAAATCAAAAGAACAAGAAAATAAACATAGTATCACATAAAACCGACAGACCATCGTCACCATCATCTCTGCTTACCCCAAACATTGGGGTCAGCAACATTAATCCTGTTTTGCCATATAAATAAAGTGTACACAAGGATATGGGTCATAAATAAATTAACTACATGCGCAAATTTTTAAGTATTAGTCGCAATTAAGATGCATTGCTTCCAATTAATGACCCGTATAAGAATATAGCCAAGATAACAAATGTTCATTAAATAACCCATTTAAATTTCACCAGTTCTTTTGCTTGAGAGTTTTTATTCTCCAATGCTAATCATAAGCCTCAATTTCACACTTAAAGCATAAGGATTACAATGATGAAAAAAAAAATGCAATTCATGCATATGGCGATTGATTGCCAAGGTGAACGACTGGTAGCATTAGGACGATCAAGACACTGGTAGCTGATTTAAGGAATGCACTTCATGTTCTCAAGAGAATCGCTTGATCCATTCCACTTGCAACCAATATTTTTTCTCAAAGGTTTTTGGTTGGGCTTACATTCTCAACTTTGAATCTTCAATTTTGAGTACCAACAAGTAGAAAAATTTTATTTTTTTGCTAGGCAAATAAGACTATGGCTATTAAATATCTAGGGTTGGATATTCCACTATGAGTTGACATCGATAGATGTCTAGCTTTTTATGGAGGTTGCCATATTCAACTACATTCTTTTTTCTTTGTTTTTCCTTTCTGATCTCAAAGAGGATTCTACTTTTATTGAGGTAATTGCTCATATGATGAGGACATCATAGCCATTGAGTGTCACATGGCCAAATTTCAACTTAGGATTTTATTTTATGTTTTATTTAGAGGTTTTAGTTAATTTTCTGTTTTGGATCTTATATTTGGGTATACTTTAATGTTTTTTAGTCCACTAGAGTTTGCCCATGACCACCAGCACAGGCATCCTCTTAGGTTAAGGGGATAAGAGAGGAAATGCAATAAATTGGGAGGTGTGTTACTAGAAAAGGGGTAGTAGAGGAAAAACGATAAAGTTGGAAGGGTATTGTTAGAGTTGTTTTTTATTGAGTTTTTGCATGGTGGGAACATGTCTTCATAAGTGTAAGTGGACCCAACATCTTTTATATAATATATATATGGGGGCAGTTCATGTGACAACAACTATGACAATGGTTTTTGTGTTATATGGCTTAGAAGTTTCAAACTGGGCTGATTTTTGGTGAGGATGATCTCCTCACCAAATATCAGCTCATTCCGAAACTTCTAACCCCATCAAAAGTGGTTTACAAAAAAATAAACAGCCCACGATTCTTCAACTTGTAAACTGGGGTTAGAAGTTTCAGAATGGACTGATTTTTGTTGAAGATGGTCTCCTCACCATAGAGATCATCCTCACCAAAAATCAGCCCATTTCGAAACTTCTAACCCCGTCAAAAGTGGTTTACAAAAAACCGTTGTCATAGATGTTGTCACAATTGTTGTCCCATGAACCGTCCCTTACATATATATATATATATATATATATTGGAAGGGTATTGTCAGAGTTGTTTTTTATTGAGTTTTTGTATGATGGTCTCATGTCTTCATAAGTGTAAGTGAGCCCAACATCTTTTATATATAAAGGTGAGAAGGAGGGACCAAACCATTCTAGTTCAGCCCTCTCTCTCCTCTCCTCCTCTTTTTGCTTCTTCTTCATCTTTTCTCTACTCCTTTTCTCTTGTGGTTTGATTCCTGGTCTCTAACTTGGTATCAAAGCTTTTCTCTTCTTCCCTTCTTATTCTTTTCTATTATTTACCCTAATTTTCTACAATTTGGTAGTAAAAAGAGTTTCAATCCCTTGTGGTGTTACAAGTGAAACCCTATATGTGTATCCAGGGCCTTATTCGTCGTTGTGAGTTGTTGTGATTGCCTTTTTGGGGCTTTATGATCAGTTTTGGGAGCTTTACAAACAAATTTTCTGCGTTTGGTAGTGTTTAGGTCATTTTTGGTTGTTTTTTAGGTTTTGATTTTTTCAAATATCGCAGCCCAAATGTGTCTTCTATCATTGTCACCCCTCTCATAGGTGTTATCTACACCTATTGTTACCACTTTGACTTTGGTTTTCCTTTCTGGTGTCTTATGGTGTTTTTTGGTATGATCTCTTCATTCTCCAGCTTCTAAAAAATGTGTTATTTTTCTGTATCGGATTTTTGCGAAGTTTTTTTTGTGAGGTATTGGTGTTGATTGTTCTCTATTGTAGGGTGGTTTCTCATCTTGCCTTCTTGCTCACATCAATGGCTGCTCCAATAGATGATCGGGTTCTTATGAGTGATGATCAAACCAATCATATCACCTCTGTAAACTAAACAGGAATAATTTTCACTCTTGGTCTCATTCTATCAAGGTATTTTTACAACCCAAGAAGAAGGTGAAGTACCTTTTTGAGGGTTATCCTCTAGGGAATTCAAAGAATTGTGAAGATTAGTAGAGTGAAAACTTGTTAGTTATGACCTGACTTTGGTTGATTATGAAACCATTTGTAACTTCCAATGTCCAACTTCTTGATATTGCAAATAAGATATGCACTCTCTTGAAAAGATGTATTCTCAAGAGAGTAATGTGATTAGGGTTTTTGAGTTGCTCGAGTGTATGTCCACCACCAAATAGGGAGACAAACCCCTAAATGATCATCATACCAATCTAAAAGATATGTGGGAAGAACTTACACAATATCAACCTTTGAGCACTAATTTGGAAGCTTAGCTAAATCAATGCAAAGAGTTCCAGGTTACATTGCTTGTCCAATCTTAATTTAGAGTACAATGTCTTCAAGGATCAGATTTTGTCTGCTGAATGGATTCCTACTTCAGCGAATGCATATTCTCGCCTTTAGAGAGCTTTTCTTACACATTCAGTTACCTCATCTCTTAAAAACTCATCCGCCTTGGTATGCAGGTTAAAAAAGTTGTATGGACTGAAACAGTGCCCACGTGTTTGGTTTAACAAATTTGGCTTTGTGGTGCTTCAGCATGGGTTTCAGCATTCCACCTCTCATCATTCTGTGTTTACTCGCCATTGTCACAAGAAGTGACTCCGTCGGCATTATTTAGTAGAAGGCTCACTTGGGTACTCAATTTCACAATAAGGACTTGGGCCTTCTTCGTTACTTTCTTGGGATTGAGGTGGCACGATCCAAAGAAGGTCTTACTTTGTGCCAACATAAGTACGTGTTGGACTTGTTCTCTAAGATGGAGTCCGGGATCTCGACTTGTTGATACACCCATGGATCCTTATATCAAGCTTGATACTGAACAGGGGGCAATATTTTAGGACATCATTAGATCAAGGAGATTGGTTGGCAAGCTCATCTACCTCACAATGACTCATCCAAACATTACCTGTGTCGTGAGAATTGTCAGTCAGTTTATGCATGCACCTAAACAACCTCATTGGGAAGCTATGTCTTATTTTGAGTTATTTGAAAGGTACTCCTAGAAAAGATCTCTTGCATCACCCCTCTTCATTGGTTATTCTAGATTCTTTGATGCTGACTGGGCTGGTAGTCATACTGATCAACGGTCCACTTCTAGCTATTGCAATTGGTAGGAGGCAATCTCGTTACTTAGCGTAGTAATAAGCAAAATGTGGTAACTTGTTCTAGTGTTGAGGCTGAATATCATATGATGGCTCACACCACTTCTGAGATGTTGTGAATTCATTCTCTTCTTCGAGACATGAGTGTTGATGCTCCATTACCTATGTAGACGTATTGTAACAATCAAGCCGCCATCTTTATTGATAGTAAGCATGTCTTCCACAAGCGTATAAAACACATAGAAGTTGATTGCCATTTTTTTCGGGATTTACTCACATGTAAACAGATTGTCACAACCTACGTGAAGTCCAATGATCAATTGGCTGATTTTCTTACTAAGCCCTTATCCCGTGTACTTTTTACTTTCTTTTTCCAAGCTGGGCATTTATGATATGTATGCTCCAATTTGAGGGGAGGTGTTAGAAATGTTTTCATTGAGTTTTGTATGGTGAGCCCACATCTTCACTTCATTGTAAGTGGGCCCCACATCTTTTATCTATACATATATATATATATATATATAGAAAGAGAGAAAGAAAGAAAAAGAGAGAAAGGTGAGGAACAGGAGCCGAACCATTCTAGTTCGACCCTCACTCTCCTCTCCACCTCTATTTGCTTCTTCTCTTCTTCATATTTTCTCCTCTTTTTCTCTTGTGGTTTGATTCTTGGTCTCTAACTGGTATTATTGACAAAGAGGGAAGAGAAAAGAAAACTAAGTTAGAGAAGAATTCTTGAAAAGAGGGGGTGGAAGAGGAAAGGCAATAAATTTGGAAGGGTATTATTGGAAAGTTATAGAAGAGAAAAGATAATAAAGTTAAAAGTTGCCCTCGAGATTCGTAGCGAGATTAAATCCCAATTCCTTCTTATGCGAGATAAAGGAAGTGGGGTCTACCGTTGTGTTTTATTATATAAATAGTCATAGCATAGTTGTTTGGGGGTAGTTTGGTAACTGTATTATGTCTTTTTATTAAAGTTTATATCGCTTGAAATTTTAAGGGAGATAAAATTACGAAAAATTAGGGTATTTTGTAATTTTTATCTTTAAGTTAAGAGTAATTTAGGTGTGTTGATCTCTTTGCTTTAACATTTTATTTTTCATTCTCTAAAGACACTCTTATATTAATTACAACTGATTATTGAATAAAAATTGACAGTATATTCTCCTACCTCCATGGTTGGACTGCTTGGTGTGATGCCTTGCTCCCTTACTGTGACTCCAAGGTACAGCCGACTTAGTTGGTGGCACTCCAAATAAGTTTCTACATATTGCTATCTCTCGTATTTCTCCTTCTTCTTCATCTCTTCTACTTCTCTAGTTCTATTTTTGAGTAAACCTTGGCATTTTTATAGTAGTCGAACCATCCATTCAATCCCAACCTTCCTAAAGCCTTACTAAAGCCAGTTCCCACTCATCTGCCTTGCCTCCTTTATTGTTACATCCCCATTCACCAAACCACACATCCTCTAGACCACTATGAAATCCTTCCACCTGTTGTTCTATCCAGGCAACAAACATGCACACTATTGTACCTTCTTAAAACTCACTCATATCAATCCCAAACTCTAATAATCTCAAAACCTAATCTACACTCCAAAATCTGGACACCACCCAATTAGCCTCCAAACCCATCTAAAACCAATTCCCCTCCCTTTGTTTGAACACTGATACAACACTCTTTTTCTATAACTACACATCACCACATTCATCCTAGCCCAATTAAACTTGTTGCCCAATAACTCTAGCCCTCCATAATCCCAACCAAACAAACTTAAACCCTCCTCATTAGATCAATTAAGTTATTTCTTTGGAATTTAATGTTGCTGAATTTATTTATTTTTTTGATCATTATACCTATGCTTACGTTGATCCCTACATGCATTAAAATAATTGTGACCCTAAGCTAGTGAAAGTTCAACTACCATTGGCGTCCTTTCATTAAAACACTTGAAGGGGTTCTTATTGTAGGATTGTGATTTGCCTAGGTAACTAAGCTAATTGTTTATCAATTTCTTATTTGAATTGTGGTTGCATAATGTTAGATTATGTTTTTAGTACTAGTGATTCACCCTTGATCTAAGATGCATCATTTTAGATTAAACATATCCATCCTACATCAACTTTAGAATCAAAGGCTAGGTCTAACTAAGGGTTTTATTGTTATGCATTTAGAATAGGATTCATATATATTATCTTGTGCATTGCATCAATTTTTAGAACACCATCAAGTCTTAGGTTGCAAATGTCCACTCGTAGTGTTAAGAGTGATGACCCCAAGATGGATCTCACTAAACTAACTTGAGCCGTAACAGCTCTTTCTGACCACGTGGCTTAAAATATGATCTAGATCAATGTTTTCTTGATGGCTTTGGAGTCTACCCGACTGAATGACCTTCATGCCTGCAATGACATTGAGTCCCCTATTATAGATCAAGGTATAGGTCCAGGTAAATGTCAATGTGGATGACAAGGTAGAGTACCTCCACTGTGGTGTGGTGGATTTCAGGATCCTTGTCACCCCAATGAAAGAGTCATGCACACTGTCTAGATTGAAGCCCCTAAGACTTTTAATGGTCAATTAGACCCAAGGCCTTTCTTGACTGGTTATTAGACATGGACCACTATTTTGAGTGGTATGAGATGTCTGAAGGTCGTAGAGTGTGATTTGTCAAGTTGAAATTGGTATGCCAAGCCAGACTCTATTGGACAAATGTTAAGCCTAGGATTGAGAGAATAAAGGGGTATCCCATCATCTAATGGGCCGAGATGAAAGAGAAATTGAAGGAGAAATGCCTTTCTTTGTCATACAAAAAACGTATGTTAGACAAGTGGCAAATTCATCAACAAAGGTCGACATTGTCAGTTAGATACAGCATATATATTTAGCTATAATTAGTCTCTCTAGTTATAGCATGATTTTGTATTATAGCTGTAGATATCTGTTACTCAGATACAACATATATATTTAGCCATAATTATTCTCTCTAGTTATAGCATGATTTTCTATTATAGCTGTAGATATCTTGTAATTAGTAGGAAGATTATAGTTTCCTTATTTAGACTCTCCTTGATTGTTGTAATTGCTGACATTCAGCCTTGTAATCAACCCAATAGTTTTTATATAATATTAGGAACCCTCACAATGAGAGGCATTCAGTGCAATTGACATGGTATCAGAGCCTAAATCATTTAAATTAGGATTGTTCTAGGTTTCAGTTTTTTTTTTTTTTAGGTAGGAAGTTTCTTTCTTGCTGGAAACTACTCCTTTGTGGTGATTAGTGACTGTTGGCAGATTCTTTAGAGATTGTGGAAATTTTGTGGTGTCTATCAACGAGGTCTGTGCAGTCTGTGGTGGTTGTTGGCAGGTTTTGTGGCTGCTATTTCTTACTAGAATAGTGTTAGAGTGGATCGGTTGGTGCTGGAGTGTTGCTATCGATTCTTTTTTTGTTGCACATTCCTAATTCTTTGGTGTTGTTTGGGTTGCAAACTGGTGACTTTGGCCTCTAAAGGTTGTTGTTTGGTGGACTTGGGCTTGCTGTCCAACAGATCTGGTGGGTTTGGACCTGTTACTTCTTTATCAGGTTTTACAATTTCTTATCCTAGTGGCTTCGGGTGTTTATTCTGATTTCAAGTTGGTGGTGTTGTTATATTGGTTTCATCATGTCTTCTAGTGAATCTTTCGGAGTCCGTTTTACTGGAAAAAATTATTCTACTTGGGAATTCCAGTTTTAATTGTTTGTTACGGGGAAAGAGTTGTGGGGCCATATCGACGGTAGTGATCCAGCCCCTACGGAGCCTAGGGAGCTAGCTAAGTGGACGGTCAAGGATGCACGTGTGATGTCTTGGATCTTGGGGTCTGTCGATCCTCTTATTGTGCTCAATCTAAGGCCCTATAAGACTGCGAAGACCACGTGGGAGTATTTGCTAAAGGTTTATCACCAAGATAATACCGCACGCCGTTTTCAGTTGGAATATGAGATTGTTGGTTACACTCAAGGCAATCTCTTTATCCAGGAGTATTTTTTTGGTTTTCAGAATTTGTGGGGAGAATTTTCTGATATGGTTTATGCGAAGGTACCTGCTACACCTCTCTTTGCGGTTCAGGTTGTTCATAAGCAAAACAAGAGAGATCAATTCCTGATGAAATTGCGCCCTGAATTTGAGGTTACTCGCTTAAATTTAATGAACCGGGATCCTCCTCCATCCTTGGATGTTTGTTTTAGAGAATTATTTCGCGAAGAGCAGCGTCTTCTCACTCAAGCTACGTTCCAGCAAGATTCCAGAATCTCCAATCCAAATCCAATAGCCTATGCAGCCTATGGGAAAGGGAAGGACATGCGCAAGGTTTAGTGTTTCAGCTGCAAGGAGTATGGTCATATTGCTGCCAACTGTGCAAAGAAATCTTGCAACTACTATAAGAAACAAGGCCACTTTATTAAAGAATGTCCCACTCGGCCTCAAAATCGTCAAGCTAACGCTTATCAAGCTGTAGTAAACACCTCATCTGCTCCAGAGATGTCCTTAGCCTCTTCTACTGTGGCTGGACCATCTGTTCTTACTCCTAAAATGGTCCAGCAGATGATTGTGTCAGCCTTTTCTGCCTTAGGACTCCAAGGTAATGGTACTACTTCGTCTAAATCTTGGCTTTTAGATTCTGCTGCATCCAATCATATGACCGGATCATCTGATACTCTTTGCAATGTTCGTCCATATCATGGTTCATCTCATATTCAGATAGCTAATGGGAGTCATTTATCTATTAATAAAGTAGGAGATATTAATCCTTCTTTCAAAGATGTTTATGTGTCTCCTGGACTTTCTACTAGTCTTATTTCAATTGGCCAATTAGTTGATAACAATTGTAATGTCCATTTCTCTCGTGATGGTTGTCTTGTGCAAGATTAGGTGTCGGGGAAGATACTCACGAAGGGGCCTAAAGTTGGCAGACTATTCCCACTACACTTTTTAACTCCTAGTTATTTATCTTTGGCTTGTATGACAGTTAACACTCAGAGTGAAGTATGGCACAAACGTTTGGGTCATCCAAACTCTGTTGTTTTGTCTCGTATGTTAAATTCTAGTTTATTAAGTAATAAAGAACAAGTTTCTAAAAATCTGTCATTTGACTGTTCTGTATGCAAACTTGGTAAAAGTAAGACTCTTTCGTTCCCTTCTCATGGTAGTCGTGCTGCAAAATGCTTTGATATTGTGCATAGTGATGTATGGGGCATTTCTCCTGTAATTTCTCATGCTCGGTATAAATATTTTGTAACATTCATCGATGATTTTAGTCGTTATACTTGGGTCTATTTTCTTCGGTCAAAATCTGAGGTCTTGTCTATTTTTCGGACCTTTGTAGCATATATTGAGACCCAATTTTCTACAAGTATTAAGATTTTGAGGTCTGATTCTGGTGGAGAGTATGTCCCACGAGTTTCATGATTTCCTAAACCACAAAGGAATTGTTTCTCAACGCTCTTGTCTGTACACCCCTCAACAAAATGGTGTGGCAGAACGAAAGAACGGACATCTCTTGGACGTTGTTCGCACCTTATTGCTCGAGTCCTCTATTCCTTCTAAATTCTGGGTTGAGGCATTATCTACTGCAATTTACTTAATTAATAGACTGCCTTCTCAGGTCTTGAATTTTGATTCTCCATATTATCGTTTGTATCATCAGCACCCTAGCTATTTTAATCTGCATACTTTTGGATGTGTTTGCTTTGTTCATTTACCTCCTTATGAACGTCACAAACTTTCTGTTCAGTCTGTTAAATGTGCCTTTATGGGTTATAGTATTTCTCACAAAGGTTATGTTTGCTATGATCCTTGTTCTAACAAATTTCGTATATCTTGTAATGTTGTTTTCTTTGAGAATCAATGTCTCTTTTCTACACATGTTGAGTCATTGCCTGAGATTAGTATTCTACCTTGTTTTGATGAATTGACTCCTCTCCCTAAACGTTTCAAACCTGGAATGGTGTATACTCGACGTTTACCGACTTTACCCCTTCTCAAGACTGACCCTTCATCTGAGATTGCTTCGACGACTTTTCCTGAGATTGACCTGCCATCTGAGACAGTTCTGATAAGTTCTCCCGAGCCTGACATGCCTCCCGATCCTACTCCTCAACGATCTGCCCGAGTATCACGTCCCCCTGATTGGTATGGTTTTAATGTTACTTTGACTTCTATTCCCATCCCTACATGCTTTTCCGAGGCTGTTAAACATGAATGTTGGCGGAAAGCAATGGATGAGAAACTTCAGGCTCTCCAAGACAATCATACATGGGACATGGTTCCTTGTCCCTCTAATGTTAAAGCTATCAGTTGTAAATGGGTTTACTCGATTAAGCTCCGCCCTGATGGAACTTTGGACCGATATAAGGCACGATTAGTTGCCCTTGGGAATAAGGAAAAATATGGGGTGAACTATAATGAGACATTTGCTCCGGTGGCGAAGATGACTACAGTGCGTACGGTTATTTCTATTGCCGCTTCCCAAAGCTGGCCACTTCACCAGATGGACGTCAAAAATGCTTTTCTTCATAGTGATCTCAAAGAGGAGATTTACATGACTCCTCCTCCAGGCTTGTTTTCTTCTTCGTCTTCCACTGTGTGTAAGTTGAAACGGTCTCTCTATGGCTTAAAACAGGCTCCCCGGCCATGGTTTGACAAGTTCAGGTCTACTCTGCTTCACTTCTCCTTTGTCCAAAGCCAATATGACTCCTCTTTGTTTCTTTGCAAGACACCAACTGGTCTCATTCTTTTACTTGTGTATGTCGATGATATTGTCATTACTAGCAGTGACTCCACCTTGATTACTCACCTCTAATAGCATCTTCAGGCTTCTTTTCATATGAAGGATCTTGGTCCTCTTACGTACTTTTTGGGGTTGGAAGTGCACACTGATTCTTCGAGTATATTCTTGAATCAACACAAATATACCAAGGATTTGATTAGCCTGTCTAGTCTTCAGGATTCTTCTTCAGTGGATACTCATATGGAGGTCAATGTGAAATATCGTAATGAGGAGGGCGATCTTCTTTCTGATCCTACTATGTTTCGACAGTTGGTAGGCAGCTTGAACTATTTAACTATTACTCGGCCTGATATTTCCTTCGCTGTCCAGCAAGTTAGCCAGTTTATGCAAACTCCACGCCATCTCCATTTAGCTACCGTGCATCGTATCATTCGATATCTTCGAGGGTCACCTGGCCATGGATTGTCCTTCCCAACTGGCTCTCCTCTTTGCCTTGTTGCTTATAGTGATGCAGATTGGGCCGGATGTCTTGATACTCGACGGTCTGTCACGGGTTGGTGCATGTTCCTTGGCGATTCTTTAATCTCTTGGAAAAGTAAGAAACAAGCTCGCGTTTCTAAATCTTCTACTGAATTTGAATACCGTGCAATGTCTGCTGCTTGTTCTGAGATTGTCTGGCTTCATGGGCTTCTAGCTGAGCTTGGTTTTCCTCAATCTAATCCTACTCATCTTCATGTTGATAACACGAGTGCCATTCAGATAGCTACTAATCCCGTTTACCATGAGCGTACAAAGCATATTGAGGTAGATTGTCATTCTATTCGAGAAGCCTTGGACACTCGTGTTATTTCTCTTCCTCATGTTTCCACTAATCTCCAGATAGATGATGTGTTTACGAAGGCCATGACACGACAGCGCCATCAGTTCCTTGAGGGCAAATTGATGCTTATTGATAGCCCAGCATCAATTTGAGGGGGGATGTCAGTAAGATACAGCATATATATTTAGCTATAATTAGTCTCTCTAATTATAGCATGATTTTGTATTATAGTTGTAGATATCTGTCAGTCAGATACAACATATATATTTAGCCATAATTATTCTCTCTAGTTATAGCATGATTTTGTATTATAGCTGTAAATATCTTGTAATTAGTAGGAAGATTATAGTCTCCTTATTTAGACTCTCCTTGATTGTTGTAATTGCTGACATTCAGTCTTGTAATCAACCCAATAGTTTCTATATAATATGAGGAACCCTCACAATTAGAGGCATTCAGTGCAATTGACAGACGTCGATGTCTAATAGCGTAAATGTTGCAATAGAAAGTAATGATGACTACGGAGATGATCAACCAATCTCCAAAGGTATGCACACTTTTTCTAAGGATGAGTGGATATTAGATTCAGGTTGTTTTGTCCATATATGCTCAAAATGGAATATTTTGATACATTCCAAGAAAAGAAAACATGTGTGGTTCTCTTGGGTGATGGATTGGTTTGTGATGTCATGGGAATTGGTACAGTAAAAATCAAAATGTTTGATGGAGTGGTACATTCTTTGAGTGATGTGGCTTTTATCCCAAAGATGCAGAAGAATATAATATCACTTGGTAAGTTGGATTGCATGGGTTGTAAGTATTCAACTAGAGGTGGAGTTTTGAAAATCACATGTAGTTGCATGGTCCTAATGAAGGGAGAAAAGTGTGGTGAGTCATATCATCTGAAAGGAAATACATTGATACATGATATTTCCAAGACCTCGACAAAAGGTTGGAAACAGGATATGCAAAGTAGTACACATCTACAAAGAGTCTCTTTCGCAGATGGTGGAGCCCCAGATTTGTGTTTCCAAGTTGCAGATGATTGTGACGTTGTTCCTACGATTTGAGAGGACAAGTCGAGGTCCCTCTCTAGAGTTAATTAGGCAATCGACTCAAGGTAGCTACACATGTGCATTGGCCATGTGATCAAGTCAAGGTGGACCAAGATGATTCAATAGTGTGTGGTTGGTGGTTTAAAAAGCCAATGTTGTTTGCGGTGTTAGCAGACAGGTGACTAAGTCGGGTTGATTCATGTTTGAGGTGGAGTTGCATTCCGAGCATAGTTTGTTGTGTGAGACATGTACAGTTTTTCTCCAAGGTGGAAATTGTTGAGTAATTGTCCTGTATTCTAATTCTGGGATTTTCTATTTTTAAGATTACTAAAATGAATTATGGAAGATTTTCCTAAGTGATTATTTTCTATTTTGAGGTTGGATAAACATGTTTTAGTAACTCCCGATTTATAAATAGAGATCTCTAAGGTTAAGAAGTAGGTACACTGCCGAATCACATAAATCCTTGTGTTTTCGTGTGTGATTTTTTTGTTCTCTTTACTACTTCGTTATTTCACAATCGCAACATGGGTTACTGTCCTTTTTATGTGGTTTATCGTTATGCTCCCAAAGGTCCCCTTAACTTATCTCATGTGCCGAATATTCAAGACATGCATGCTATGGTTGATTTTTTTACTTCTCTCAAGAAAATTCGTACTCACACTCAGGAAAAGCTTTTGGAGACTCCTCAAAAATACAAATCCGATGGAGATACTCCACAACGTTTGATTGACTTTGATGTTAGTAATCTTGTTTGGGTTGTCCTAACTAAAGACAAGATGCCTTGAGGAGGAAAGATTGCTTTCAAGAAGATTAAGCCTATAGAAGTGCTAAAAAAGATCAATTTTAATACCTACCAGCTCAAACTACCCGCCACTTTACGCATTTCTGATGTTTTTAATGTCAAGCACCTATCTCTATACTTTGGTGATAATCTTTCCAATGTTGTCACAAAGGGAAAATTCTCTCCAACCTGGGGAGGATGATGTAGATAGGCTTGCCGACACTTACCTCAATGCCTATGATCAAGTTAAGATATGTCGAAAAAATCAGCAAATTTGACTAAGTCAAGTCAATCAAAACCAAGTCAACTCCGTTCGACTAACTACATCAACTCGGACCAATCTTTGACCGGTCCACAAGACCTAGTCTAACTTCTCTTAGGACTATTTCTTTTATTGAGTTTCTATTTTTAAGTTGCTTGAGTAGTCCTA
Source organism: Akebia trifoliata (assembly GCF_017979445.1). NCBI lineage: Eukaryota > Viridiplantae > Streptophyta > Magnoliopsida > Ranunculales > Lardizabalaceae > Akebia > Akebia trifoliata. Next base: position 11,145,805 of record NC_141377.1, on the reverse strand, counting down.
GTTAGTTTCTATTTCAACTTTAGGAAGTTTCTATTTTATCTAGTTTCTAATTTGTTTGATGTTTCTATTATTTTCTAAATTCGTTTTTATTCCTTAGGTCATAATTAGAAGTGTTTTCAGGTGTCTAAATTGAGTTCTAATAGGATTAGAAGGTAAGTAATATGTTATAGATAGATTAGAAAGCTACTTTTTAGTATTTTAGAAGGTTTCTGAAGTATTATAAAGGAGTTATCTATATAAGGAATTCTAATAAACAAATTTAGCAATTAGTTCTTTTGAAGATTGATTAATAAAAGAAAAAGAAAAGACTTTTTTTTTTCCCTTTTCTATTTTTTTTTTTTTTTTTTTTTTAGCATAAGAACCCAATATTAGTTCTTAATTTTAGTGTGCAGTTGATTTCCATCAATCTCAAACCTAGATTGAAATTTCTAGTATGTTTTGCTCGGCATAGAGATTCTTCATTACTCCTAATTCTTGGGATTTCACCTTAAAACCTGATTTTTAATATAAACTCTAGGTTTGTGTGTTCTACCCTACATCAGTTACAATCTCTTGATCCCAATTCCTCTCATAAAAACTAAAAATACCTCATAGAAATCCAAAAATGAGTAGGCTATGAATTCAAAGTCCCTACAAAGTTGGAATTTTCCCAAGAGAAAATTTACGAAATTGAATAAAAAAGACACTCAAAAAAATTGGGTCAGGAGTTCTACCCCCTCAAACCCCCACCTATGGGTAGGGGGCACATTGTCCCCTTACAACCCCCTAGCCAGCTTAACACAAAGCTAGACCTGTGGAAATATTTCAGTGAATAAACTTCGAATGAAACATTCTACTTTTAAAGAAATATTCAAAAAATATTGATACAAACTTATAAATATAATAACAATTATAAATTCCTAATAGAAAGCACTTGTAAATTACACATAATAATTATGTTTAGTAATAGAAAATTGCATATAATATCCATTAATTAGTGTAAACAAATTATAATTCTTTAGATATTTATATCATCTTATTTTAATATATTTCAAGTACATTAATACATTCGTATAAACATACACACAATTATCCATGTTTTAATTAGTTATATACACTATTACTTTATTCAAATATTTTCAAATATGGGCTTAGACCCATAGCTCAATTGGTTTGACACATTGCAAAGAAACTTTGACGTTGTGGGTTCAAGTCCAATTTACCCCACACCAAAACATTATTCAAATATAAGAACACGTGAATGCAGTACTTAGCAGTTTCTCTATTTAAGCAAGTGTTTTACACAGCATGTAGTTAATATGACATTATTATTTTCATTTCCATGTAGAGTACTATAGTTTTGTTGTGCTCTCAAACATTTGCACATATACATCGAAGAACATTGTTGATCTTCATTTCCATGCTCCATGTGAGTGTTTATTGTATTTTTATGACTCAAGTCTGTGTTTTAATGCCTATTTCCCGTAGTTTAAATGAAAATTCCTTCAATACTTTCATTACTTCCACAGCATTTTCATCACTTACAAAAAAAATATATTAATTTCCACATTGGTCAAAATATTCCCAGTTCCAACCTGACCGAAATAGACACCGAAAGAAATATAATACCTTGATTGCCATACAGGTCTAAGACTACATAAACACAAAAAAGCCTTTGATGAATCAACATGAATATGAAATGTATATCTTCATAACCTACATAATATGTTTAGAGATAGAAGTTTCCCTAGGGAATGTTTTTTAAAAACATGAGCCAAAAATGGAATCCAAAGTAGAAATTATTACCAAACAAGCCACAACGCAACCAGATAACCTTCTTGACTCCAAGATACATCTTAAGTTCATCCTCTATTTCTTCCTTACTCAAAGTTGGGTTCCGATTTGGATTCAAGAGACACTCTTCAGTGGTAAGGCAAGTCCCTGGAGAACAAATGCCAAATAAATTCAAAACATAACAGTAATATGTCCACCAATTGTTCCCTATTTTTATGTTTATTCTATTTGGCGCATTAAACAACCACACTAATGAATTTAACTTCCAAACTTAGTGCATGTATCCTTGTAAGTCAATAACGAAATTTATATATGGTGCAAGAAGAGCAAGACTTATGGAGAAGCCACAAATTGTATAATAACTTTAAGTGAGCCATCAAGAAACATGTTTCCATTCTAGTGGCAACAAAGTCATTGTTGAGAAAAATGGAGAATCAAGGACCAACACGACAAAAGTGAGATGCATAAACTTTATTAACAATGAAAAAAATTTCCTGAGATTTTTTCCATGTTGGAGACATCGATAAGCATATCCGTGTCAACATATCATGACACGTAATGAAGTGTAATCCTTTCTTTTAATTTTTTTCTATAAAAAATGTCTTTTGGTTGGTTTCTTCCCTCTATATGTTACTTTATTAAGTTTATATGCAAAGGTTCTATTAATTACAGTGAAGTTACCTTCACCATCTACGTGGATGCTTCCACCTTCAAGAATGATGGTCTGAGGAAATCTAGGGAGCTTCTCAACTTCCAGAATCTAAGAAAGAAAATAAAACAAAGGTTCAAACTAATATCAGAAAAAAAAAAAAAAAAGTTAGCACAACTAAGCACATAAGATGTAACCACATTGAAAATTAGTGAAATAAAATCATGATGAAGTCAACTCCACCAACCTTCCTTGCAACAAGAAGGTCATGACTCCAGTCCTTGTAACAACCCTCCTCAATACCTAGGAATCCAGACAGCAACCAAAGTGAAAATTAATCATGCTTAGTCCACCATTAACCATAGAACAAGATTCGAATTAGCTTTTCAGATACAAAACAATTGAAATTCAAGGATTCATCCTCAACACACGTCAAAGAGAAAGAGCACATCTCAACGAAGAACTTCTACAAGTGCAATCTAAAGCCTTACCACCCCAGCTATTAAAATTCCAATCAATTCCTGCAACCTTATGCTTTGGATCTTCAGAACTTAATTCCCCATCACGTACAACAAACTTTCCACAAAAATTATCAGCTTACATATTGACACCACATTTTCAATAAAAAAAAATACTCATAAGAGTGCAAGAAAAACTAATTTTCAAAATGGAAAAAACAAAAAAAAAGGAACAATGAATAAAAAAACAAAGGAAGAAACTCACAGTTGGCCCAGTATCACGGAACCATGAATCATTCATACTCATCTCCACCACCCTGATATTTTGTGGCATCTTACAACGTGCTTCAGCCCACTTTTGCAAGTAAAAGTTCAGAAGTTGCAATGTCAGACTCAATCAGAATAGTACATTAAAGGCTCCACCAACAGTTATACTTTTACCAACCTGAGCAGCACTTGCACAAACAGTCACGGGCTCAAACTTTGAGATTGCAGTTGCAACTTCTACAAATACTTGTTGTGCATGCACTGCATAATCACGCCAGTTATCAGGACGTTCCTGTAATTTCATGGGAAATGATAATGAGGACAGAATACTTTGTTCAAATATTTGAATCCAGGCTTTGTTCTTCTAAAAACAAACAAAAAATAATACTAAAGAACTAAGAGCACTCTGAGATCCACATCATGTCAGAGCCAGGGCATCCCAATCAGATTGAATGGGATAATCACCCGTAAACCTATCAGGGAAACAAAAGGAGTATGAAAGAAAAAATAGTGCAAGGCACAACATCACCCATAATGTAGAGGTGCCTAGTGAGATATGAGGAACAATTTGTTTAGGGTTAAGCAAGATTAATATAAAGATTATCATGGCAAGCAATACAGCAAATTAAAAGTAACTAACTCTTTTATTAGAAACCACATTTGAGCATTTCGCATTTCAGGTCACCCCATCCAAACTAGATAATATAATCTAGTTAAATTGTGTAACAAGCTAGAAGTAAGCAAACAGATTTGAATGGCAGAACAGGAGATAAAGCACAGTTAATTAACTGAAAAACCATGAACACCTGAATCTTTGGTTTTCCTAGTTATTATGTGATACCCAGCAGGGAAGTTTTACCAAGAAACATATAAGGCTGTGTGGATGCTAAAAGCTCATGGTTTCAACCTATGATGCCTGGATACTTCAGTATACCATGTATCCATATCCAACAATAGGATACTGATAGTGGATACTGCATGCATATTTAGATTTCCTATTGTACCATAGGCAATATTCCCAATGTTGAAACAAATATTGTGTTAGAAGAAATAAATTATCAGTAGTAGGGGTATATGTACAATTTCATTTTCTGTTATTAAGTTAATGTACTTTTTATATGTAAAAGAAAAATATATTAAAACAGCTGGTTGAGAACTTGAGATAACTAGTCAAGAGGAATACACAAAGAGGACAAAGCAAAACAGAATAACACCCAAAGCTAAACACAAAAGGTAATCACACCCCAGAATAACACCTCAAAGAAGACTCTCTTGACTCAATGAAGTCTTACACCAAAACTAAAAGATAAAAAACCATAACGAAGAAATAATTTGCTTGACTGCATGTTCCTTTCCCTCGAAAATCCTGCTACTACGCTCCTTCCAAATTCTTCAAGAAATAGCAAACGGAGTTAGACTCCACAACAGCCTCTCGGATTTAGGGAACGAAGAGCCCAACTATCCCCAAGACTCGAAAACAGCTCTAACTGAAAGTGACAAACAGCCCTTCACACGAAACAAGAGAAGGAAGTGAGTTCCTTCCCCTCAAACTATTAATCTACATGGTATCAAAGCACATCATAAGGGTTTGAGTTCCTATGTCTTTCTTTTCTTAATTTTCATCTATTATTTTCATTGTGTCTCAATTGATTAGTAAGAAAACCAGATTTTTCTTTATCTAATTGAAGGTTAAGGAAGAGTTTATGTTTAATCCTCCATGTGAAGGTATGATTGTGGTTGTGGTTGTGTACAAATCCTTATATGATCAGATCAAGAGTTTTTATGGTATTGATTTCGGGTAAGCTTTATAGTTCTCCGATGTGGTGAAAGGTATTTACAGCAGTGTTTGAGTTCATTTGAACCCTAAAATCAGTTCTTCAATTTTATTCGGCCTATGCGATTTCAATATGAGAGATTTCTCATAATTAATTTTAGTTTTTTAGGTCTTGGCCATCTCACCAAGAGAGTTTTCATTGAGTATATGGATTTTTGGAAAACACAACCACCTAGTTAGGGATGATCTTAGTTCCCATGACCCGACTATGATTGATAGATGGGAGCTAGAAGATGTTCAAATGCATCAATCATGGTTAGGTCATGGGTAGGGCTTAAAATGGTAGGCATTTTATCCGAAATCCAAATGATCCAAATCCGAATTTAGTGGGTTTGGTTTCATCAAATATATCCGAATTAAAATATGGTTCGGATATGGGTTGATGTCCCTTGACTCAAGTCGGATCTGGGTCGGATACGGTTCCATCCCGTCAAGATCTGAATGAAATATTACTTTGCAAGATGTATTTTTATATTTTTTAAATCATGTTTCATCAACCAGCAACGGTTGGGTGTAGTGGTCAAGGCCTCTCTTCAAAATGGAGAGATCTTGAGGTTCAGTCACCATTTAGTCACATTTTATTTAAAATAATCTTAAACGGTTTGACATTATCTGACCCGAATCAATAAATTCGGTCGGATCGAATCCGGATAGGGTTTTAATAAAAGTAAAATGGTTCGGATATGGTCTTAGTATGATCCGAGTCGGATTCGGATCCCAATATGAAATCAAATAAAAATTTTGGATATGGATATGGACACATTCATATCCAACCTGCTTTAAGCCCTAGTCATGGGAACTAGGATTATCCTTGACTAGGTGATTGTGTTTTCCAAAAATACCTAGTCCTATACTGAGTGAAAACTACCTTGGTGAGATGGCCAAGACCACACTTCAGGAAGCAGAGGTCTTGAGTTTGAATCACCCCCTAGGGGCAACCCTCAGGGATTTATCCCAAAAATTACATGGTGCATCTGGTGGGGAGAGGGGACTGCATCTGCCCCGAGGATTAGTTGGGTGCTCTAAGAGGCCTAGATACCTTGGTTTCCATAGAAAAAAAAAGATGTACAAATTGTTAAAACAATATGAAAACACAAATTAGAGCTAATTTTATGTTCTTGGATGTAGTTAAAGAGATAAGGGGAAAAAATGAAGAATATGTACTCATGATCTAATAATATCACCCGCATTAAAGAACTCTCACAAGACTATTTTTTCTATACAACAAGATGACAAACACTTGAACAGATTTTTGCATCCTAATGAGTGTACATGAAGAACTCAATCAGTATCAACCCATTACAAATGATATTCGGAAGATGCAAAAGTAGAGGAAGGATATAGATGTGATTAAGTTGTTATACTCAATCAGGCAATATGTAAATGACATATTAAAAGTCTCGTTGTATTGCAATACTTGGCTTAAAAATGCTAAAAAGATAAGGAATGATATCAAGATGTTAGGATCAATCTTTATCTTCCTAAAGGAGTTGGAGACTTACGCCTTTGAGGCTTTGATGTCAAAAATAGTAAAGTAGATTTACAACTCTAGCAATCTTTCCCTAGGAGATCTGCAACTTTAACAATCTTTTGCTAATTGTCTTATTCTTCTTTACATATTCATGTATAGCAAAAACGAAAAACATTATTAATGAAAATTGAGAAGTAAAGAAGGAGAACGAACTTACAGGCCAACCCATCCAACACTGTGAATGAGGTTCCCATTCTGCAGGCATTCGGTAGCCAAGCAGGGCAGGATTCCCTTTAAGATCCATAATAAACTTCAACCAACTCCTTTGTGTTCTACAAATCTTTCAAGCACAAACAGGGAGGAGCAGGGCAGTGAGATGACGTTGTTGATTTTAGTATTAAAATCAGCAAAACCTATTAATCTGCGTGTTTGGAACGAAACTTGCCGATTCTCGACGCGATTTCAGCCTGTAAAATTTTCCGAATCTCTTGGCCATTAATAAAGGTGTGCGCCTCGTGTCATGCCCCCTCTTTGCTTGACAGCTGGAATGCTGTTTCAACAAGTGTCACATGTGTTTGATAACCTCAGTGAAGTCTGAATGGAGATGTGGACCGCCTTTAAAATTTAGATTTCAGAAATTTTATTTTCTTTGTTTTATTTCAAATTTTAATCTTTAAAATCAAAATTTAAAACTTTTGGTTCAACAATAGGAAGACATTGGATGAAACTTCTGAATTATTATTTTTTTCTAAACTACCCTCCTCAAAATATTAATTTTCATCACTTATATCTTCTTTATACAAATCTTAAAATCCTTATTTTTAATTTTTCTACGTCTCTTTTCTCTTCTATCAATTCTTCATCTACCATTGTAATGTCTAGGTCTTTCCACTTTCCTTTTTGATTAGTAGTTCACATCTCAATACACTTTTCTTTTTTGATTTTATTTGTTAAATTTGTACTTTTTTATTAATTAAAATTTATTTATATTATTGGTATTTCAAATTTCTATCATCTATGATGTTTATTTGTATTTATTTCTATTCTAATGAAATTCTTTAATAGTATTTCTATTTTTAAAATCGAAATTAAATGTGTAGATGGTTTCATTATGCATAACATGTTATGTTTTCCAATTAATAATTTATTAGAATTACAAAAGGATAATATTGTCAAAATAATCATTATGTTTTAAAATTCTATTTGTAATAAAAAACTTTTAAAAATGATAAACAAACAACTTTTTTAAAACAATATTTCAGATTCCAGATTTCAGAAAATAGAAACTAGACTTCAGAAGTGTTACCAAACATACCCTTAGTCAAAACAGTTGTTGAATCTAAATTTTATTTTAAATATTAGGATTTTAAACCATAAAAGGTAGCTAATAAATAATTTTAGGAGATGTAAAAGGGAAGTTAGTTATTTTGAATTCCTTAGGGAATAGGAGATCGACCATCTCGAATTGGTCCTTGTTGAAATTCATTGTTTCTAAATAAAATTCTTATTTCCTTCTTAATTTCTTTATTTATTTTGAAACAAAATTACGGGTTTATTGCAATTGGTATCAGGGTCAATCAATTTCCACGCTATTCCGCCATGGTAACCTATAAAGAACTCGATAAGGACTTGTCTACCGTTCGATTTGTCATAGAGAAGCACATTGCTATCTTAGAAAGGCACATCGCCACCTTGGAAGCACTAACCTTAAAGATTGACATCTTTTTATGAAGGTCTAATTCATCAAGAGATTTTTGTGGTCAAAATGAGTTTGATAGACAATTGATTACTTCAGGGTGATCCCCTCGCATTGAGTTGCAAAGATTCGATGGAACCGATCCTATAGGATGGATATTTCTTGCAAAACAGTACCAGATGTATCACCACCTTCAAGATGCTCAAATGGTTGAGGTAGCAGCCATTCATCTTCAAGGATATGCAATCCCATGATATTAAAGGATGAGCTCAACGATTGGCACTATCTATTAGGATCAATTCAAGAAGTCCATATATACCCATTTCGATGATAGTAAGATGGATGATCTTAGTGGTTTTCTTTCTAAATTGCGACAAATGTCAACCATCCATCATTACCAATCATAATTTGAGAGACTTGCAAACCAAGTCCCAAAACTACCCGAATCATATTTAATAGGGTGTTTTATCTCTGACTTACGAGATGACATACGGGTAGGAGTCCAAATGTTCTCCCCAACCTCGATTTTGCAAGCTTATCATCTAGCACTGCACCAAGAGGAAGCATCAACGATTTGATCAAGGGGAGCTAGATTGAATAACTTTCAAAGCTCTACGTCCAACAATCCTACATTGGGAAGAACAACGCCGCCACCACCACCGAAGCATTTAACTTCTACTAAAATGAATGAGCACAAGAAACAAGTATTGTGTTACAACTATGACGAGAAGTATGCACCAGGACACACATGCAAGACCCAACTAGCTGTTATTGAAGCAAAGGAATCGAAAAATTTGACAAAAATCACTATCTTAGTTGAAAAAGATGAGCCAGCAGCAGATGCAGCTCAAGTATTATTATGCGCACAAAGTGGAGCAACTGGCCCATGAACCATGCGCATAATGGGGTTGATAAAAAGGTTATTGGTACTCATACTCATTGACTCCGAGAGCACACACAATTTCATAAATCCAGGAATTGTCAAAGCATTGAGATGTTGTAATACCCCGAATTTTAATTCATATCTTGAGAAAATTTTGAAAAAATTCTGAAAGTGAGACGTAGGGTAAAACTTTCGAATTTTGTTTTGATCACTTTTAATGAAATCTAACTTCTCCATTGGATTCAAAATGACTGAAAAACATATTTAAGCTTGTAAGCATATTCAAATTCGAGTTCAAACAAAAAAGTTATGAAATCCTCAATTTTCGTACCAGACGGGACTTAAAAAGATGAATTTTTATTCGGATGAAAATTTGAAGAATCCAATCACATCATTATGCCAGTAATGAAAAATTATAGGGAATGGAGTATTCACTCGTCAATTTTCGAGCCTAAGAAGTCAAACTATAGTAAAAAATAGAAACAAATTAGAAAATACCAATTTTGTCCCTCAAATCTTTTATATAAAGGATTTATAGACTCTTTAAGTCCATTCTCTTCTCCAAATAAACAAAACCCAGCCGACTCTAACCTCCAAGGGTTTTAACCCTCTTTACAATAAGATCTGTCGTGAACGAAATCTCATTGATCATCGACAAAAAAGATAAAGTTGTCGACGTCGACGAGCTCTACAACTTCATCGTCTCCATTTTTCATAAAAATTAGTCACACCCTCGAGTAGGATTCAAAGTATTCCACTCGAGATTTCATCTATTTAGATATAGATTCGTCCTCCATTATAGAAGGGAAAGAAAACGACATCATCGAGATCTTCACAAATCACCAGACCTTTTCGCACATCAGCCACATCCAACCTCGACTTTTGCACAATTTACCTCGATTGCTGTGTTATCTTTTCAATTCCAACAACCACGAATTTGGTAGGGGGCTTACAATTGCTATTAGTAATCATAGATTTCAAAACTTGCATTTAGGATTTTTATTAAAACGACATTGTTATTAACAAACATAGAATTTCCTTCGTTATTTCAAATTCATGAAGACTATACATGTTTGATATGTTTTAATGATATTTTTAACAATTGATATATGAGTGGGATATGTATCAAAGAACCAACAAAGAACTCGAAAAATTGGACGAAAATCAAGTTTTAAGACAATCTGCTCATTGTTGTGAACAACATTGGCGGTGCCACCACCAACTACTGCCAGACCCTATTTTGGCTATTTGATTCCGTGCCTCTACTAGGACTCTGTTTTGACTAAACTTTTGATAATTTTCAGTTTGAATGATCAAAATGAATTTCAAAGTTTGAAAAATGATTTAATTTTTAATGAACGTATATTGAGTTGAGAAATATTTAAAAAAAATTTGTGTTCGAAAAGTTGAAGAATGTCAATACCTAAAAATGGGAAAAAGGGGATGGAACAATAAAATGTTAGAATCACACCCAATGGATGATGTATGCATTTTACATTATTGTGTTATGTGTAGATTGATGAACATATATTTAGGAGTAATTTACTTTCGGGTGCATACTTATTTACTTTTTGTTAGCTCAAGGTGCTAGTTTAATTTTCACACTCTGGGTGACCACAATTGCATGATAAGAAACTGAATATCCCTTTTCAACTCTGAAATGATAATTTCTTCTTTATTTTTAAAAAAATTATATATATATATATGTGTGTGTGTGTGTGTGTGTAACTATTTTGTGAACTGTTAAAGAGCTTATAAATGCCTAAAGAGATAATCTATCAAATCATCCGAAGTGATATACTATCCTAGGATGTACAACAGGGACAACTAAGCTCATACGTGGTATGGAACGCGTATGAGAGTGGAATCCCAACTGGAATCCAGGTTTATTTATTTCCATCTTTTTCAATGAACTTGTAATGGGAATCACATGCATGCCTAATAGGCATAGATGAAGATGTATGGTCAATGATCACTAATAATCTATACTAGTTAAACGTCTTGACACATTGAAAAAAGACCCATTGCTTACGGTCACATCAAATGGCTAGTTTGAGTCGAATAAATAGTCTTGCAAGTGTGGTAATGTAGTGACCAACCAAAAATTCAAGAACTAACACTTTACTATTGAATTATTTTGAATTATGAAATGAAAAACATGTTACTATTTCAATTTTATCAAGAATTGTATAAAAATAAAATGTTATAGTATGAATATTACTGATTGTTGAAATGTGAATTTTAACTGTTTAGTTGCTCATCCCCAGCTATATGTACTAGTTAATTGTAGTTTATCTTGTAAAATTGTGCATGCATTAAAATGATTGATCATGCTTATTCGTTCATGCTAGAAAATATTATTACTTAGAATTGTTTGTTTACCTAGTAGGTGTAGACACCCCATTTTTGCACTCGCCTGATTAATTAACTCGTCAACCCGATTGCAACGGTTCCCAATGATGGATGTTTATTCCAATGCTCTATTTGATTACCAGATATGTTTCAGAAATTTAGATGAAGTATCTCAAACTAACAAAACTGTAGAAACCACGCTACGCTAGGAAAATATAATCCCAAAATATAGAGATCATCATTTTTCAGACAAAAATAAGCTTTACGGTAAAAATCACTAAAAAATGATCAAAGCACCAAAATACCTATAACTTCAAAACATCCCTAGAGCCTGCAGTACGCTTAGGAAAACCATTTCAAACACATAAAACAACAAATCAAAATCAAATAAATCATTTCACAAATTTTCACAAAATTCGATAAGGAAGACCAAGATTAGGAGATTGTAGGATGAAAATGTACCCATTTGTTTCAACTCATGAAGAAGGGATGGGTTATAATTTCTTGTTGATCTCAAAAGCCTTGGATTCATTTTTGTGAACACTAAGGAAAACCAAAATTATGAGATTATAGGATGAAAATGTACCCATTTGTTTCAGCTCATGAAGAAAAAAAATGCCTCGTATATTCAATTTCACCAAACACTCTAATATTATCACCATTTGGAACCTTTTCACCAAATACTCGAATATTATCACCATTTGAAATTCCAAGTCCAGTACACTAAATATGATCGAATAAGTTAACTCCCGCGATCTCCATGCACTTTGAAATTCATTCAAATATAATTGTTTTATTTATGAAAATCAAACAAGCAAAGATAAAACTGAATAACAAATTCAACAAATACAATCCCCTTATTATTCAATTTGTTTATTCCTAATTAATGAAAAATACAGAGTAGGAATCTCATGATTATCAGGTTCTATACATTGATTTGGACCAGTAGCAACCACTACAACTAATTTATCAAACTAAGTAAGGTATTACTAAACAAAGTTACCAAGTTAGGATACAAGACTTAAAATGGCAAGGCTTAAAATAAACATAGTCACCAAGTTAGGATACCAGAATTTGAAACCTCGCAAATAGTATCATGTGGCTCTTGGTTAATAGAAACTCCTATAAAATGAAATTGAGACTAATTCATTTGAATCGCGTAGTGCTCACAACCCTCTTTGTCGATTTGAGATGAAATCTCATAAAAGCAGTTGAAAACAATCTTCATCTACATTCATGAGATCTAATATCATCAGACATTTAAAATGGGTAAAAAAAATCATTCTTACAAAGGCATAGAAATCAATATTACTGAAAATTAATTCTCTACCTGATTATCCTCCATTTGAAGTGCCACATTTCCTATTCTTTTAAACAAAGTTGAGACAAGCAACGACTGAAGATCCTCAACAATCTCTTGATCATTTTGAGCATTTATACAAGTAGTAAAACATACTAACATGCTTCTTCCATTCTGCCCTGCCTACACCTTGGAAGCCCCATACGTATCAATATATTCCAAGAACACCTGCCGAAAAGTATCATAACATAGATCAGTTGAAAATTCATTCTAAATGCAAGTAAACATATTTTCAGTATGGAAATAAGAGAATGAAAAGTGTAAAACCTTCCCAACCCCTAGTGTTGTGATTCTGAGAGTCGCCTGCATTAAGCAAAGAGACTGTGGCAGAGGCTATATTCTTCTCTGTCGACTTGATATTGGATGCTTGTCTACCTAGCTGTTCTCTTACGGCTGCATATTTTTTCCCAAGTTCTTCTCTGTTTGTGATGTACTTGCATGTTTTTTCTCTTTTAAGCAACTAAAACACCATAGAATAATCTATAATTATGAAGTTTAACGACAAACCTTCCTCACACTAAGCCTCACTATAGTGACTTTAACTAACCATTCAATTTAATGAATCCAACTAGAATTAGAAGAATCACTTACCAACACTAAATTCGAAGTCCGACACCCAATCTTATAGATTATAGAAACTTAAAACAATTGAAACTAAACCCTCGAACATAACTATTAATAATAGAGCCAAAATATAATATCATCACCATCAGTAACCTACCTAGCAATTAATTAAATCATTAGTAACCCAACACCCAAAAACCACCAAAGCTTTTCAACTTTAAAACAATACCCAAAACAAAATAGTAATTTACTTGGTCTTGGCATATTATCAAACACCTAACATACCCATTTACCACTTATCAAGCCTCAAGACACCATCTCATGACACCCTAATAACAACACATACCAACACTATATCACACACAAATTATCCTATTAAAATAGAAACCCAATTCAAAATACAACTCAACATGAACACTTCTCATTAGCTAGAAAATAAATAACCCAAAAAAATTAAATCGAAAAAAAAACCCTAAATAATTCCTAATTTTTTGTCTTCATAAAATCAGAAATCAAATCACAATAAATAAAATCGAAAATCATATCACAATAAATAATTCTGGATTTTTTTTTTTCATGAATGAATAAATTATTCATGTTCACAGAATAATTTCATAACAGTGTTTGAGAAAATTTCAAAAAAAAAAAAAACTTATAGTTCTTTCAACTACAAAGAGATTTGCAGCGATGTTGCAGCCGTTCATGTTCGTGAGATGGAGTTGCAACGAGCCGTTCGTGCTCGTAAAATGGAGTTGCAGGGAGGAATAACAGCCGTTTGTCTTCGTGCGAGAGGGAATGAGAGAGTGAGAGAGGGTTTCAGGCGAGAGCGAGAGCGAGAAAGAATGAGAGAGTGAGAGAGAGGGAAGTAGTTGCAGCTAGAGAGCAAGAGTGAATGAGAGAGAAGGTTTCAGTGAGAAAGAGGGTTCGACAGAACTCTGTTATTTCGTTCTCTCAGTTTAAAGAGAAGAGGGAGGAAACACAGAATAGTGATAAATTGAGGGACGGCAGTGTAAATAAGCTTATAATTTTATAACTTAAACCGATTGTGCGAGATTTAATTGCGTCCGTCAGATCTCGTTAAATCTAATGATCCACAAAAGTTTGCCAAACCGTTAGCCAGCGAATGGGACCCTATATATATAGGGTCCCGTTCAGCAACAAACATTTTGGTAAAACATTTTTCAAAACATGGGTTAGAGGTTTTGGAATGGGCTGATTTTTGGTGAGGATGATCTCTACTGTGAGGAGATCATCCTCACCAAAAATCAACCTATTCCAAAACTTCTAGCCCCAATTTACAAGTTGAAAAATCATGGACCGTCCATTTTTTGTAAATCATTTTTGATGGGGTTAGAAGTTTTAGAATGGGCTGATTTTTGGTGATGATGATCTCCTCACGGTAGGGATCATCCTCATAAAAATTCAGCCCATTCCAAAATCTCTAACCCATGTTTTGAAAAAGGTTTTGCCAAAATGTTTGTTGCTGAACATTTCCCTTATATATATATATATATATGTTGCTGAACATTTCCCTTATATATATATATATATATGCTTTTGAGATCTCCTTGTTATTTTTGCTTGTGTACCTCTTAACAACAAAAAATGTGTCTTATTTTTAGAATGGGCCAAAAGCATTGTACAACACTTGGTTGGGTCCATGCAAAATTCCTTAGAGAGATGTTCCCTAGAAAATAAACCTTGTTCAACTAGAAGTCATATTTAGAGAATTTGGCAAACAATTTGTTTTTCCTCAAGGTTTGTAATACGATGTTTAGATGTTCATCATGTTTTTTTCCTTGTTCAATGAGTAGATGATAATATCATCGATAAGTATCATGATGAATTGATCTAAGTGGGGTTTGAAAATGCAATTCATTTGTTTCATGAATGTAAATGATGCATTATTCAAACCAAAGGGCAATACTAAGCACTTGTAGTGTCCATAACAAGTCTTGAAAGTGGTCATTTTCTAATGTCCCCCTTTTTAATTTGAAGTAGATGACATCCTATTCCTAAAAAGATCTTCGAGAACACCAAATAATTTTGTAACATATTAAAGAGATCGTTGACTCCCCGCCAAAGAATATCTATTCCTGATTGTTGCTTGATTCAACATTTCGTAGTTGATGCAAAGTTACAAACCCCATCCTTCTTTTTGACAAATAAAATGGGTTCACCCCAAGGTAAAACAGTGGGGTAGATGAATCCATTGTCTAGGAGTTCTTGTATTTGTACCTTATATTCCTAGGATTTTGTTTTTGTGCGTGACCACATGGGTATAGTAATAGGCAATATTCTCTTTCGAGTATCAAATTGGAATGAATAGTCAAGTTGATCAAGAAAATAGAGATCAAGTAATGAAAGAAGAAAGGGATTAACTGATAATAATGTTACTAGAGTTAGTATGACCCCTTTCATCCTTTTATTTGATGAACTCTTCAAAATTTATATATAACTCCCTTATCTTGCTCATTACTTATGTAATGATCACCCATGGTATATTAATTATTAACTATTTATCCTGAGAGTACTTCCCTTCCCATGGGACATAAATAGTAATTATGCCCAACTTGGGACTTGCTTGAAGAAAGAAGTTGTATTGGGTCAAATACAACTTGTGTTTTGTGGATAAGGTCTTAACTATCAAGATTGAGATGATGGGGGTGAAGTGGAGCAAACATTGAGAAGGAGGAGGATTTCACACACACACAAAGCGTAAAACCCCCTTTTTCAGAGAAACATGGAGCTAGTGTTAAATAAGCAGAATCCCTTCCTTTGTTCTCCACATATCTTATTTATAAGTAAAAAGGAAGGTGAAATGACTTAATTGCTCGTTCCCATTGAGTGATTTGTAGTGTGATGCATTTATGAGAACACAAGTCACGATATTTTCTTGACCTCCAAACCAACATCTTCTTTGTCTCCCATTGACTATATTTTTTCACCTCACTTATGATCAGTTTAGGTGATATGTATATGGACCCATTTATTTTGTACCATCTACAAAAATCTTTACAATTAGAGTCACTAGGGAGAGAGAGAAAGAAAGAGAGACAAAGGTCTATGGGGGAAGTGACGAGAAAAAAATAGATCGAGGGAAAGGGAGCTATGAGGGAAGAGTGGGACGATGGATGGACGAAATGCACTAACATCAAAACATTTTTTTTTTCTTTTAATCTCTATAGGCAAACTCCATGCAAGAGAGAGAGAGAGAGAGAGAGAGAGAGAGAGAGATGCAAGGGTTGTCAATATATCGACTCTAAATCAAGGTTAATTTGGGACCAATCCAATGAGGATCGAATAGAATATGAAATTGATCCAATTAAGTGTTTGGTTGATTGAACTCTTATTGGATTTTACGAATGTTGATATTATGATCCAAACCCGATCCAATTACAATCAAATTGAGATTGGATTGGCCCAAATCCGATTTATATACAATATGTAAACAAATTTCATTATGTAAATAAAATATATAATATAATTAATATGGACGATTCATAAGATAATAATTATGACAACGATTTTTATCTTATATGATTTAGAAATTAGAAAATGGACTGATTTTTGGAGATGTAAAAATTATCATCACAGAAAATCAGTTCATTCTAAAATTTTTAACTCCATAAAAAATTATTTACAAAAAAAAATAATGATCTTCTAACTTTTTAATTTATAAATTAGAATTAAAATTTTAAAATAAGTTGATTTTTTTTTATGAAAAAGATCTCCTCATCAGAGAAATCATCATACAAATCAGTCTTTTCAAAACTTCTATCCCCAAAATAAAATCTGAGATCATTCTTGTTGTCCCATCAACTGTCCGCATGATTTATATACCTTTTTGCAACTTGTCGGATTTCCTCGTCAGATCGGGATATGGTAAATCCATAACCTTACGAAAAGTTATTGGGTTCGAAACTTATCAGATCTGTCGTGGCATCCAAATCCTCGATCCATACCCGAAGTTATTGGATCAGATCAACACCTGTCAACCAGGCAATCTCTGCCGTTTAAAGGCCTGTCTTCGGTCTAAACTCGCTTGAACCAGTCAAGGTTGAATCTCATTCTCAAACCATATTGTTTTATTTCTTCTTGATTCGATTCAGGTAACATTCGCTGTTTAACTCCTCAATTTTATCCAATATTTTCCTTCAAATGCTCTACTTGCATTGCATTTGATATATTTTCGTACGCGTCTTGTTTATGAAATTCTAGGTTTTATAATGTTCAATTCTAGTTCAAGAAACAATTCATTGGGTCTTAATGTTTAAAGTTATGGTAACTCAGTCACAGCTTAACTTTCATTCTTTTATCTGGATTGGTGTACTTTCTCCAAAATGTTTGAAAATAAATGTATCAAAACAGTTGCAAACTAGTCAAATTAGCCATGTTTTTATATTATTTTATTTATTTATTTATAAATTGGCCAAATTGAACTGGTTTTGGCCAAATCAAAGGAGTCTCAATTCACATCGGAAAACTCATCGGGTGAATACTTGATTGGGACGCTCCTTTTGCGTTCTTCGGTTTTATTCTTCCTTTAGTTTTGAACCATTGGCATTAGTCTTCCCCTATTCTACCTATTAGAAGTTTTTGAATAGTTTTGCTCTATGAGTCAAACCAAAGGTATAGCCTTTTTATGTAGAAAGATTCCATTGAATTTCTTGGGGCGAGTCAAATCGGACTCGGATGAGTTTTAAAACCATGGTTTTAGAGCTAGATCACATTCTATTTTACAGAGGCTTGGTGTTTAGAGCTTGAGAATTTGCATTGCAGGCATTGAGTCATGGCTTGCACATCAATATCTATTCACCAAGTAATGTTTGGGTGATTAGATGCTCAAATGATTGATGTTATCTTCATTTGAAGCCATCAACAAATCCATAGTGTTGGGTGTGTCATCAGGCGTACTTGGCCTCTCGTGGTTTTAAGAGCATGAGGCAAGGGACAAGAGGCATCATTGAAAAGGTTGGTTTTGTGTGATAAGGAATGTGAAACTACTGTTGTAGCTAGGAATGCTCCCAACTTTCCAAATGTTACCCCTAAAGTGGTGGTACCAACAAGAACTCCTGTGATCCTATCAGTGGTATGTGAGTTGTTTTATATCCTTGATCGATGTGGCTTCCACCAATTACCTTAACATTGTTGAAAGTTGAAACTAATTGGATGATTAACTTAGAAGTGTCCATTGCAAGCTTTGTTGGGAATCTGATGAGCTTAACTGGCTTTATAAACTACTGATAGTAAGTGATATCAATGCCATTTGCATACTCGTGGTAATGGGTTAAATGTGGATTGGAAGGTAGTTTTTCATTTCCTGACTACTATTCTTTTCTATTTATTTGAAAATGATTTTTTTTTTAATATATGTAAAGATAGGTTAGTGGGTAGCATAAGAAGTATGGATTCAAGGGGGATTTGAACCTAGGACATGGAAACGACTCTCCACACATCTTACCACTTTTCTATTTATTTGAAAATGATTTTTTAACATTCTACAGATTGAATCAAAGCAAGATAATTAACGTGGAGGTGCACTTCTGAGGTGCTAAATGACCAATGCATACCAATCAAATGAGAAATTTTTTTATAAGACAATAGCATGGCCAACTATGCTTTATGGAGCTAAATGTTGTGTGATGAAGAAGTATCATGTTAATAAAGTGAATGTAACAGAGATGAGGATATTGAGATGTATAAGTGGAAATAGAAAAGATAAAATTAGACGTGAATGCATTCGAGAAGATGTAGGACTAGTTCCAAGAAGTGATAAACTAAGAGAAAATCGATTGAAATGGTTTGGGCATGTTAAATGCCAGTTACAACCTCAATTAGAAGGAATATATAAGTTGAAGGTTTTAAAAGAGTGAAAGAAAGGCCCAAATGAACATGGATTGGGATAGTAAAACAGGATATGAACACACTTTCAATGGCAAAATGTGGCTTTAGACAAAGTTGAATGGAGATACAAGATTTGTTTAGCCGACCTTAAATCTTTTGTTAAGGCTATGATGATGTGATTTGTTTTTGCGAGATGTATTTTGGACCCTTTTTTTTATCGGTATGTATTTTGAACTATAAATAATTGGGAAACGTAGAAAGCTCTCAAGCAATTTATGCAAGTTTTACAATGTGGTGATTGAGTTGAAAATGCTGAATTGGAAGTTTTCTAATAGAAATCTGATGGTGTACCTTGAGCTTAGCTTCTAATCAATGTGGTCAGAGTGCTAGGTGCTTGGCGAGCTACAGGGGTGCCCTGGATGCTTCAATTCCTTGGTGTTATCCTATAATAATAATAATAATATAATAATAATAATAATAATAATAATAATGAATAGTCAGCCTTGAAATTGTTGAGATCAATTGTACTGAAAGGGTATCTATAGCACGATATAGTAAATGTCAATTTGTGGATAAGGCATGTGATTTGATTAGATGCACAAGTGAGGGGGTGAGTATTAGAATGAATTGAGGGCTTGAAATTTATAAAGGAAATAAGGATATAGGGTGATGAGAGTGAACAATCCCATGATTAGGTGGAAGACAAAGAGTACACAATTCAGACAAATAAGGGAAGGAAGGAGGGTTGGAAATATAAGCTTGTTACAAAAGTGGAGAGCTTTATGGATTATTTTTTTTCGATAAATAAAGGAGCTTTTATTAATGGGGGCGATCAAGGAGACCGAAAACCCCAGAGGATAACAAGAGAAGAAAGAAAAAAAGAAACATAGAATCAGATGCAACAAGATGACACCTCCTCGAGGTTACGGGCTACCCCTACGATTACAAACCGATTCCCACCTTCCCACAAAGTCTTCAAAATGAATCCCTCTCGCTTCAATGAACATCGAACTCCAATGAGACAAGAGGCCCAAAATTTCAATGTTCACAATGTGAACTTCATGCTCAAAATTCTCAAAAACCCTGCTATTCCTTTCGTGCCACAAACTCCAACAAATTGCAAAAGGGATAATGAACCAAAGTTTCCTCTTAAGAGCTTGGAAACTTGTTCCCCACTGGGTCCAACATTCAAACACACTCCAAAGGGACTTAGGCATGCACCCCATCGAACTGAACAAGTAGAAGAAATGAGACCAAACCCTGCGAGCATACTCACAATTGAGGAGGATATGATTCGCTGATTCCCCATCCGACTTGCATAGACTACAAAAGTTAGCCAAGATGATCTCCCTTTTCATAAGATTATCCAAGGTTAACAATTTGCCTTGGAACCCCACCCAAATAAAGAAAGCAATCTTGGAGGAATTTCAACTCCCCAAACCTTTTTACACGGGAAGGTACCCAACGGATTAAGTAATTTGGAGTGGAAAGATTTGACCGAGAAGACGCCTTTATTTCTAAGCTCCAAACTCTAGCATCTTTGCCCACCAAATTATCCGCCATGGCTCCAAGAGCTCCCAGAAGACCAACAACATCCTCAATCTCCCAATCATTAAGCGATCTTCTAAAACCCAAGTCCCAAGACAACCCAATCGAAGAATGGTCCAAAAAATCTGCCACACACATCTTTTTTCAATGAGATAAAGAACAAATCAGGAAACCGAGCTTTGAGACTAATTGAACTGTCCCAAACATCCTCCCAAAATTGAACCGAGGAACCATCCCCCACCTTGAAGGAGATGTTGCTAGGAAACAAGGGAAATATTCATTGAATACCTTTCCAAACTCTGCAGCCGTAAGACGCAGCCACCCTACCACTTTCCCACTCGAGAGATTTCTCACCAAACTTTGCCGTGATCACCTTTTTCCAAAGACTATTCTTCTCACGCTCAAACCTCTATAACCATTTCCCAAGAAGCACCTTATTCATAATTATCAGATTTTTGATCCCTAGACCCCTATTCTTCTTTGGCCTACATATTCCACTCCAACTTACCAAATGAAACTTCCTTTTACCCTCCATGTCATGCCACAGGAAGTCCCCTAACAACTTGCTTAATTTGACCTCCACATTATTGGGCATAGTAAAACGAGAAAATAAATATATTTTGGAATGCACGATAAAGTGATATTAATCAAAGTCATCTTACTCCCTTTTGACAAATAACGAGCTTTCCACGAAAACAACCTCCTACTAACTTTTTCCACGATTGGGTCCCAAATCGCTTTGCAATTGTAAGAAGCCGCCAATGGCAAGCCTAAATAAGATGAAAGGAGGACTCCTACCTCGCACCTCAAGTTAGCTTCAAGATAGTCAAAATCCTCTACATCTCCAACAGTGAAGATTTTACTTTTTCTAGAGTTCAAAGGACTACTAGAAAGGCCTTAAAGCACACCAAAATAACGCTCAACACCCGAATTTGTTGAATAGAGGCATCCAAGAAGAACACGGTGTCGTTTACGAATTGAAGGAAAGATGCGATGGCGCTATCTTTCGACACCCTGAATCCTGCTAAATCTCCATTGTCCACTGCTTTAGTCACCATCCTTCCTAGAGCTTCGGCTACAATGATGAAAAGGGTAGACATAAAGGGAGAAAAACATATTTGATTGAATGAAGCTAAATTATTTTTCTATCATGGAAGATTTAGGAAGCAGAAGTTTTGTTGTTAAGGTCCAAACAAAGATATGGAAAATTATGGCTTTGCAGGAAACTGAATTGGATCACATGAATAATTGTCTTGTTGGGGAGCTTTCGGATTTAGGAATGAGGGTGGTGTGATCTCTTGGTTATGGGAAATTGGAAACTAACGAGGGATCATGTGGGACAATAAATTCTTTGGTAGGAGCATTCTCAATAGGGTTGGCAATGATCCGACTTTATTCGCTATCTGATCCGATCCGAAAAATAGGGTTTGGATTAGATTCGGATTAAAGTTTATAAATCTGATTAAATTTCAGATTGGTTCGGTTTCATCTCAATCCGATCTGATTAAAACCCGTCCGGTTATACATCTATATGTAAAGGCAAACCTGGGTTGGTGACAATAGTTCAAATACTTTTGAAAAGTGTGATGTGACTTATCACATTAAATAAGAGATAAAGTTTAACCTCTTTCTCTGTTTAAAAAAATAAAATAAAAAATCACCCCCTATCACCTCACACATCACATTAATGAAGAGAGAATTTTAACCACTCTTTTCTCTTTAAAAAACATAATAAAAAATTATCTCATCTCTCTCACCCATTGTGCTCGACCCAACAACATTTACCCCATTACATTTCTCTCTCTCTCTCTTTCCATTAACACAACTTGAAACTTTTTTTCTTCAAAATACATCAAACATGATGGGAAGTCAGTGGCAATAACATTGAAGCTGAATTCGTAAAGATTCAAGGCAAAGATTTCGACCTCTACATGCAAACCTATACAATCATTCTAGGTCGCAACAACAAGAAATCAATAGTAGATGTTGATCTCGCAAGCTTAGGCGGAGGCATGAACATTTCTCACTATCACACACAAATCTTCTTTGATTTCCAACTCCATTGTGTCGTTCATCATCTCCCCATTTAAAAAAAAAAATAGAGGTTGTGATGTATGGATCAGATCGGATCAGTTTTGGATAAAGGAAAATCCTATTTGGATCGGTTTTGGATGGAAGCTTCACTAATCTGATCAGATCATACGACAAATATTTTGGATCGGTAGTGGTATGATACTGATCCGGTACCGAACCGATCCATTGCCAACCCTAATTCTCAATGTCCATTATATGTTCTTAAGCGAGGATTTCCCATGGGCTTTCTTATAGGTCCACGGTTCTTCAGTTGAGAGCTTTAAGTCTTAGTTTTGGAACAGATTGGTTAATATTGTAGGTTTATGGGATATCACATGGTGTTTATAGGTGAGATTTTAAAGTTAATAGATTTTCTTACCTAAGAAAGGAGGCTGTTATGTTACTAGGAGTATGACTAGTGTCTTATTTATACCAGATGAGAGAGGGAAAATGTATACTTTGGTCAACTATTGACGTGTCACCTCCTAATATTGTTATGTGACTTGTCCCTTTTGGGTTCGAGGTTATGTCACGTCCTGACATGGTTGTTGTGACATGTCATTTTCAAGCCCAAGGTAGGTTGACATGTCATGTCCTAACATGTTTGTTGTGTCCAGTCTCCTTTAGTTCCGAGGTAGACACATTTGTTCCGTATCATGTTAGGAGCCTGCAGGTGCCATCGCCGTCAAGCTCCTTTAGCTTGTCAGAGTCATCCATGTCAGACTTGTATGTTACGCATATGGCTTGGTGCTTTCCACTTATAGGCCCTTCTTTGGGAGCATTCCATCCTAGGAGTCAGACTACAATCTTATGTCTTGCCTTCCTATTGAGACCCTTGGTGATGCCACTTGGCAGTTTCGTTACCCTGTATCTATATGTCTTTTACTTAACTTTATGACAACTTTTATTCGGATATCCTCATTTTTTCCTTAGACACAGGAGAGGTCATAACCTGGGCTCAACCTATCTTGAGGTACTCCTCTCAAGGTATTTTTGCCATATTATCGAGCCATCTTAGCTCAATCAATCTCGAGGTACTCCTCTAAGGTATTTCGGCCAGATTATTGATTTTTCTGGGTTCGATCTTATATTAAATTAGTCACAGGGGAATGAGTCAATACACCCAGAGTCGGAAATAAATTTGTTCTATCCATTTATCTACCAATTCTCTTGGGGAGGAGTCAATACACCCAGAGTTGGAACTAGGAGTGGTAAAGAAGACGAAGATGAATACTGCCTCTTTACTACACAAGGCTCCCCTCGAAGAAAGATAGTTGAATGAAAGAAATATGTAGATTCAAAAAATGTAATGTCCATAGTAACATTTTTTTTTTTCAGTAGAAGGGTCAATATATCAATGTACCTTTTGTATCTAACATCCAATTTGGGGCGACGTGGACCTAGAATATGGAAAAAATGTAGATACCCAAAAACTTGAAGCGTAAAAGGGGAGGAGGCTGATTAGAGCCAACAATTGTAAATTGATAGTCATGTTAAGAACATGGAGTCATCAATTTTTACATTCCCCTTAGAAATACTAAATAGAAATTCATTTGTAATGTTAACCTTGCCTTGATCTGGGGATAACTGATGGAGAACAAAAATTGAAAACGTACTCATCATATTATCAGATGTTCCTAAGTCAATGATCTAGGAGGGACAAGAAAATATGGATTTTGTTAAGTGATTAGAGGCATGTATACTGGATTGGACAAAAGATGAAGAACCGGTCGTTCCCTTAATTTTGGTAAGAAGTTTGCTTAGACACTCTATCTCCTCTCAAGCATTAGATAGCTCAGACGAAGTGGTGCAACCAGTGGATGAAAGGAATGCCTATGGGATGAAAATAGGCTGATGGTCATGACTTGCTATATGAGCATTTGGTCTATGCCGTTGCTGCTACTGCCCCTTGTTGAACTTAGCTGGTATTCCAATCAGATCTCAACAATGCTCACTAGTTTGTTGGGTTTTTCCACAATTTTCACATCGATGATTGCCTTTATGATCACCCTCTTTTATGTTTTTTTTTCCTTCTATTCTTTTTAATAGACGAGGAAGATACAAATGCAGAGGTAACGAATCACCAATAGGCTGCATAACAATTCTCCTATTTTTCTCACTTAGACATCCTTAATAGGTGGATCACGTATCTCCCCAGGATCTGCACCCTGATAAACTCATAAGGATGCAACTCAGTTAGAAATTGAAAAGTGTCATCTTTATGCTTCCACTTAATCAATTGATAGTAATCTAATTCCTCCTAACTTGGAGGGTTGAATAATAAGTGTCAAGGCTTTTCATCCAGTTGTATAGTCGTAATCTTAGGTCCAGGTCACAGAACATATCCCATTGACTCTCGTTGTGATTTATTGGCTTAACTATGTCAAATGATAGTACAATACTCTTCATTATCACACCATATCAATTTCATTATCTTTGATTCCCACCAGATCCATGCAAGAAATCGAATTGAAAAACCCTAGGCGATTGGACATAAAACTTTAATGAGAATGAAGTTTTTTGTTCCTTTTCCTTGAAAAATGTGAAGCATCTTTAGATTAACATCGAAACACGCTTCAAAAATGTTGATTGCCAGCTTCTCTTGGTTGACCATACAACTGTTGATGTCAGTCGTATGGTCATTGATGTCACCTCTGTCGTACAAGCAAGGCGAAAAAAAAGTTGTTTTATTCAATCAAGAAAGGAGAGAAGAAGAAAAAAAATAAAAGATGTGAGAAGGGTCGTACTAGCCCTAATCATGTTTTATCTCTTAATCACTTTCTTCCGTTTCTCTTCTTCTTCTCCCCACTTTACTTGTTTTTATTCAACTTATTACTATCTCCATAGTTGTTTAAGTAAGAAGATAGCCTTGATGGTTGACCTTGTGGCATGAAGCCAAGCTGGCTCTTGTTTTAATCTTAGTAAATCACCCTCCCATAGTTTTATAGTGGTTTTATCCTACAATATTTTTTTACAATTTTATACTCTCACTTGTTCATGTAAGATGTTTCCCATAAAATCAAAGTTGGATGATTAAAGTAGAGGTGCACTTTTGGAGTGCTATGTGATGGATGCATACCAATCATATTAAAAGGAAAATTTTATAAGATGGTATAAGACTAGGAAAGATAAAGTTCGAAACAAACGCATTCAAGGAAACATAGGAATAACTCTAATAGGTGATAAACTAAGATAATTGAATAAGATGACTTGGGCATATTCAACAAAGGAGAACTTAGTCCCCATTTAGAAGAAATATTCGTGTTGAAAGTCCACACATAGAGAGACCCAAAAGAACATGGACTGACAAGGTGAAAGCAGATATAAACTCAATTTCAATAACATAAGACTTGGCTCTACAAAGTGGAATGGAGGAACAAGATTCATTTAGCCAACCCCAAATCTTTGGGATGAGGCTTTGTTGTTTTGACAAAAAAAGTACCACAATACTTCATTCATCCTCCAGTTTCTTGTCTTCAAAAGAAAAGCAATTGTGATGACCTTATAAGACATCAAAGATTTGATTTGGCCTATTGAGAATGGGTTAAATCCAAGGCCCCCCTGCCAACATGGCACACGTGCAGAAGGTGTGTCCCACCTAGGATATACTTTCTACCAAACGTAAATTGATTGGATGATTGTAATAGGTACCTGATCTATCTGGTATGATGAACAATCCAAGGGAAGAAGAAAATTGTCTGAAAATTACATCTTATCACTACGATAAGATAGGTAGACCTGCCTTTGTCTTGTCACCGTCTATGCAACTACTGGAGCCACTCAATTTTTATTCAATTTTTTATTTTATATAAAGTTAGTATATTGTTTTCCTTATCTGGCTTGCGAAATCCAATTCCAGTTGTGTTTTTTTTGTTGGTCTAAGGTATATTTCAAACAAGCAGTGCATGAATTTTATGGTCCATTCCTGGAGGCATCTGACTCAAATTCTTGTTTTGGAGTAAAAAAATATGAATCTTATAAAAATTCAGTTTCATGTTTGAATCTTTTAATTTTTCTATTACTGGTGCTCGCTGCATATGAGTTTGGCTTGAGGAACAAAAAGTACCAGATGAATTTAGCAAATTATGGAGAAGCTCTAGTCAAGCTCCGTGCTGATGAAGCAGTAACTGACATCCTTCGGGTATGTATTCTTACTTTTTTTTTCTTTTTTCTTTCTCAAACGACTTGATTGCCCCAATTGAACATGCTGGTATAGGAGATTATTGGAAGTGATAATCTATTTCAAAGGTAAGAAACCTGGTCTTCCATACTTGGATGTCATATGGCTTCTCCAAGATAACCCTACCCTTCAGATTACTGCATTTCAGGTAATTTTATTTCTTTTTTATCCTTGAACTTTGATCGAAACGTGGACCTCATAGTGAAGTGCAGAATGTGAACCAAATGAACTATAGCTTGAGCCTTAACAGTCTTTTCTCTACTTGAACTCCTGAACTTTCCCTCTCATTCTTGATTGGAATTTCCCCTTATCAGTTGGCAGTTCATGGGTTTGTGTCCAAGGTGCCACTTTTAGTGTACTTTGAATTTTATTTATTTATTTAATGAACTGTTCTTATGTAAATTCTGGGGGACTCATCACCTGCTCATATTTACCACAGAGCTTGCACTGTTTAAAGGCTGCTCTTACAGGAAAAAATATTTATGGAAGAAAAAGTCCAACACTGTCAAGGGCCACAATTAGAGGGGAAAACTGTTTATATGTATTGGCCAACTGTGGGTATTATATAAAGCACAAAAAGGATGTTATTGTAGAAAAGTACCCTAGTCTAAAAAACATATATGGAATTCCTGAATTGCCCTTATTGTGATAACAGTGCACATCCTTCTCTTCGACACAAAAAAGGTTCAAGGTATCAACTATAAAGAAATGTAAAAATTAGGGCAAATATGGACGAATAGCTGATTGTATAATGTATAGGATTTTGTAAATCCATGTATCCGTGTTTCTCAAAATTAGTCCTGGTGAGGAAGGTTTTCAAGTGTTTTCCAATTTATTCATTTTTAATTTTTTTTACGAAGAAATATATTTTATCTTCTAATGCCCAGCCATATTTGGTTTTAATTTCCAAAGAATCATGGTTTTTTTCTCAATCACTAGAGCATGGTTGAGATCTTAGTTATATCTGTTTAGAGCTGGTTCCTTGGCCATTGCTTTACCTATTATTATTTTTACCAGTTATCTTCTAGTTGAAGTTAGAAACTATAGTCTGCCCTTTTATTATGCTGAATCGAAGAAAACAAAATTCTATCGTATTAGTGGTAACTTATCTAGTCTATTGAAGTATGTGTGATTTCGTAAGTATTGAAAGATATAATATAATATACTAGTCAATGAGCCAACTTGTATAGCTGTATCCTATTCTGAAACAAAGTGTGCACTTAGAATTTGCCATATGTGGATGCTTGTGAATAATACTGATTTACATATATGTATGCACACACAGATGATAATAAAGCTTAATAATGCAAATATTACATAAAATTGTGTGCCATGCTTAGTTGCATTTGAATAATACAAATTTACCTATGTGTGCATACATAGTTTTAAAACAAGGGATATCTCAAATATTCATCAAAAGTGGAATGGTTCCCCTAGAAATAGTGAATGTTTCTAAATTGTCTTATCTTTTTGATCTATGCTTTGGTTTCATTTTGTTCCACTTCATCTTGGAATTTTTCAGTCACCAAACCTTTAATTCCAAGCATGTTTTGTTCTAGAATGCTCAAATAATGGCATGTATTAGCCGCCGATACAGTCCAACATGGTAGGATGCTTTAAACCATATATGGGATCATATAGCTTATCTATACATGAGAATGCGGGCTATCTAGGAATGGCATATGGCTTAGCATATTTATAGTTTTTACCATGGTTTGAAGTATTGTATTGTTTCAGGATGTATCAATGTATCGGTCAATATATACTATTATTTTACCTTTCTGATATGAAACATGCTTGGAATCAAAGTTTCAATGAATATTTTGGTTTGTCTTGAAAAACTACAAGAAAACATTCTGAGACGAACTTGAACAAAATGAAACCAAATCAGAAATTAGAGAGGACAACTTAGAAACATTGTCTGTTTTATGGGAACCATACAGTGGTTCCCCTCCACTTTTGACGAATATTTGAGATATCACCCTGTGTTTTTCAAAAAGGTGCCAACTTAGCTAAGTTGGTAAAGGTACGTGGAGAGCTGATCCCACGACCTAGGTTCAAATCTCATTGAGCCCACCTTCACATTGACTAACCACCTTACTCGCCTAGCAAACAAAAAAAGAAACTGTGTTTTCATATTGATGACATACCGCTTGACTTTGATTTCCTCTAATGACTAATCAAAATATCCTCGTCTTCACCTTTGGCCAATTCTCCCCAAAACACGTCATTTGCAGTCTCTAGGGTAATTTTTTTTACCCTCATCTTTAACCTTGAGAACAAGATTTGATCTTGGGAGAAAAATTATTCTTTTCTTTTTGGATACAAATAACAGATTTATAAACGCATATCAGCATGGAAAAGTATGATATGTTTGACAAAATATAATCTGAAACATGTTTTTCTTTACCTGGTATTTTCACTAAAATGCTGATTTTTATGGAATGTTTCTATTTTTTCCTTGATATAAACCTTCTTCCGAAACAAAATTTTAAACCTTGGTTTCTATTTTTTTATTGAACTTTAAAACATGAAGCCCTACTTTTCAAGTATTTTTCTTATGTAGTGGGATATTCATCAATGCATTGGTTGATCATTGCACCATAGAATGGTTTTCATCTCCAACCGACATATGATGTGCAAGAGTATAAATTATCTTTCATCTGTTATGACACAATCAGGCTTTACACGCGGAACATTAGCTGTGGTCCAACTAGGGCAAGCCTTAAACACCTATATACAGCTGTTCCCTGGTATCATCCCTTGATTGACATCCGTGTACGCTAAACTAAAGGTTCCCCACACTCACAACCGCAGCCTTTGGGTCAGAAACCAAGGCAACTCGCGGTATCACATGATGCATATCTAGCACCCAACCTAGACATAGTGTCATATTTCTACGTGAATGGCATAGTATGCACTACGTTTGTTTTGTACTAGACTCCAATAGCCAACGGACATCGTTGTGCCAGTCCCCTTGCCTAGGATCGTCCGTATGTGTGTCCTATGCCCAAGGGAGCTGAAGATGACCCCCTTTGGATCATCCCAAGGGGGAGGGGTGGGTTCTCCTTAAAGGGAATGCTGTGCTTTCGGGGCATTTTTAAAAGGGATGTCAAAATGTGAAGCCAATCATATTGGGAACCAATAAAACTCTAATTTATAGAAAGCTGCTATTGGCACCCCAACTTTTACTTATTACACCCCAATTAAAATAAAAAAAAGGTCAATGGCTAAGAATGAGTAAAAGTTGGGGTGCCAATAGAAACTCTCTCTCTCTTTTTGTTTTTTAGATTTTTATTTGTTAGATTTAAGATTTTATATGAGCCTAATCCTAATTGTAAACAACTGTTGAAGTTGTTTGAATGTGTTATAATGCTTTATAATGTTGAGGTAATAACTTGGAACCAAACTTTTGTAATGTTTGAATGGTGTGTTGGGGGGTGATAAATATTTTTAAGAAATTAGGGTGTAATAAGTAAAAGTTGGGGTTCCAATAGCAGCTCTCTTTGTAAAATGCCAGTGCATTAGATTTTTTTTCAGCCAAGTTTTCTAGAAAGGTGGGCCTCACTATCAAATATACATGTCTTTACTACTTTAGGCGAAGCCAAGGCAATCGTCATAAAAGCACGTTAAATTAACCATGACACGTCGGGATAATTGGAGACATTTGATTCGTATTTAGGTTCACTAACATGGTTTTAGGCTGCAGAGGATGGACTTATTTCGAAGATCCTATACTATAATTTTTGTTGGCCTTTGGATGGACAAAAAAGAATGCTTGGATGCAAAAGCTGCTCTTTGGCAGAAAATCGCTATGTTCTTTTGGAGGTTAATGGTGGACATGTTTCTTGTCTTGAAACAATTTCAAGGAGTTGAGACATGGATCTGGTGAAAATTAGAGCACCTAATTTGGTTGTGGTGGTGGTATTGAGATTAGCAAGCTTAATGGAACAAATAGGGGAAGAGTGGGTAAAGCTTAAAATTGATGGAAATGCTTTTAGTTCTGTGGGTTGGATTGGAATCTCATCTGATGCTAATGAAGCAGAAATGATACCTTCTTGGAGATTTGAAGTTCTTTAAGATAATTTTGACAGCCGTTTGGAGGTTGAGGGCGACTCACCAAATATAGTAAATGGGCTAGTGGTAAGGGATTTTTCTTGAAGAATTTCTTTTGAAGACTTACTATTGTGGTTGATAAAGTTGGTGAGAAGTTGGCCCATTATCTTCTCCCGCATCTGTAAAAAGTGTGGATGATGTAGAGGACTAGAAAATTTTCACATTTAGAGAATGTTCTTCCCTATTCCATGTATTTTTTATCCTCTAACTCATCATAAGACCTAAAAAAAAGGAGAGAGTAAATCAAATTTCCAGAGAGAAAGAGCTGCATAATTCTGTCAGGTCTTAATCATACAATAACATGTTCATTAAGGTAGAGCTTGCAATGTACCTATCAAAATCAACAATACACACACACACACAAAAAAGCACCGTACAACCAAGTACCAACTGTAGAAGAAGAAACTTCTGAATCAGAAACCGAGAAAACAGTATCAAAATCAACAATACACAAAAAAAAAATTGCACTGTACAACCAAGTACCAACTGTTGAAGCACAAACTTCTGAATCAGAAACTGAGAAAACAGGTTGTGCTCAGCTGAACCATTTTGGGATGGGAATGGATTATCTCATAAAAATGTTAGAAACAGTAATTCCGTTTTTAGCGGAGTGCTGTTTCAAATGTATTTTGCTTCTTATGGTAGTTGCTTATATTTATGAACCACAACACCACCACCACCAGCACCAAAGCACTAAATTCTGTTACCACAAACTTTCAACAGGCCATGGGATGTGTCTCAAAAGTTATTATAGTTTGTTCTCAACAAGGGCTGTGCACTCTGAATATCACTCTTCCAGTTTAGTACAACCCCACAAGGAAAGACTGGTCTTTACGCTTGAATGATGTGTTGTGGGCCTGCAGAATAGCATATAAAACCCTGATTGGCATGTCTCCATACCGGCTGGTCTTTGGTAAAGCATGTCACCTCCCAGTAGAATTGGAACACAAAGTTTACTGGGCGGTGAAGCACCTAAATTTCGACCTTGCACCTTATGGAAAATTACTTCTTTTAGAAATATATTGAATTCCATGTCACTTTGTTCATTTTTCTTTCTTTTTTGCCCCTCCAGGTTTAAGGTTAGTTATAAGGTTGGTGGGGGTTCTCAAAACGATTGATGAAAAAAAAAAAAAAACGTCATAATAGAATCGCATGTGTCTCAGATGGGCCAGTGCAGACATCATCCTCACATTTTTCTCTACAAACCGGTAAGTGTTTATGCGGCGAGAAGCGAGTGGGGAGTACAGTAGAGGAATCTATATATCTAAATAGTTGACATCATATTTAAGCTTAGATCGAAATGAGAGACTTAAAAAGTTCGATCGCTTACATTTCAAGTGAAAGCAAGAACTCATACTGGAAAAAGGAAGATAAAAAGTAAAATGGAGAAAAAAAAAAAGACCGGACAAGAACATGGCCCTCATCTCAATGAAGCAAATCCATGGAACTAGTGATGGATTGGTTCGAGGATTCAGCTCTGAGATGAGCAGTGTTACAAGGGACTTCTAAATCTCTGAGAACATTATAAGGGTTATCAAGTTGTATGTCACCGAGCATTTGACGAAGTTCGGTTGCTTCTTCTCTGAGGCGAGTATTCTCTTGAAGAACCCGTTCATGGCTGTCCGACACATGGTTCAGCTTGTCAATGAGTTGACGATTCTCAGTTCGGAGCCGCACAACTTGCGACCACAGCTCATCCAAGTGCTTTTGCTTTCGCATTCTCGACCTACGAGCTGATTCTCTATTAGATATCATTCTTCTCTGCTTCCTCTCATCGATGACACTCAAGTGGTGTTCCTCCGCTTCATCAGAAGTTGAATTATTGCTTAGACATGGTTGTTGATTAAGTTCGTGGATCGAAGGAGGGGTCTGAAAATGGTGTAAAGGGTTTAAGAATCCATTGTAATGGAAGGTGGGTACGTCGTTCTGCATAGTATTGAAGTGAAGTGGGTACGTCGTTGGGTTTGAAGCTGTTATGTATCCGAGTCGGGTGATCTCACCCATCTGCATGGCTTGAGTTTTTGATTAAATTTAGGGGATTGGTTCTTGGTTGAGGGAGGAGAAGAGTTGCAGAGATTGCTAAGGAAGGGGAAGGAGGCATGAGGAGTGAAGGTGTTTATAGAAGGCAAAAAAAGTTAGAATGGTGGCCCACTTTTGGCTAACAGTAGAGTTTGTTAAAGAGCAGACAATAAACATCCATTGAAATGCCATGCACTTCATGTGTCTATGGTGTTGCTTTGCACGAGCATATGCAGCAGTACCAATGTCCATCAAATGGAGAATGCTACCTCACTTTCAACTCCACAAAATGACAAAAACCAAAATTGTAATTTAATTCAATAATTTACTTTTAAACAACATATGGGTAATTATGGCATACCTCTCTGGGTTTTCATGTAAATTTTAAGTAGCCCCATAATTTTGTCGAGTCTTCTATGAGAGACTAAAAAAATGAAGGAAATATCCTTATCTTTCAACTTTGGTTTTTTTTTTTATTTTTTATGAACTCTATTTTGGTTCTTCTTGGGTCAAATTCCTTGTCTTGTTGAGTTCATATGTATTAGTGAGAGTAAAATAATTAAGTTTTACCTTAGGAGGACTTTGCCAAGTAAATTAAGAATTTTTCAGGGAACAAATCTAGCAAGTGGTTGAAGAAGAGTATTTTGGACATTTTCTGTTAGTCTCTCACAGAAGAACATGGTCAAAGGGTGAAAACAGAGCTGTATATCAAATATACACCAAAACATGGAGGTGTATCACGAATATACACAAAATTTTGGGGTTAAATTTGTTCAGCTTCTATGAAGGAATTGTTATTAGTATCTTTCTTTCCAAAGGAATATCTTAAGGCAGCATGGTTATGGTTACATGTATGTATGTATGTATGTATGTATGTATGTAAGCAATGCATGTATGTGGAATTTGAGATTGGGTGATCAAGTAGAGATAAAAAATAATGCTTACATGAGCGAAAAAAAGTTGATAGAGATAGAGTGGGAAGTATAATTATTTAATTGGGGAATGTTTTAGACAAAGAGAGCAATTAATAAATGGGGTTTAAGTCCAATCTCATAAGAGATCTTTTTGTGGTGAGTCGAACCAATCTCTCCACTCTTTCATCCAACCCAACTACTCTTTGTGTGACGCAAACGAAGGGACTGGCTGAAAGGAAGTCTTGTTTTCCACAATTAGAAAAATAATATTAATTCCATGATGACTCATTGACCACCAACACAATAAAATCATCAATAATTACCATTTTCCTTTTCCAATACCTAAAACTAGGGCTGTCAATGGATCGGGTTCGGATACGGATAGAACCAGGGTTGACTTTTTTGAAACAATCTCATTAGGATCGGATCAGACCCATAACCGATCCAATAGCAATTGGAAACCTGATCTAAATTATATAGTCCATACACTTCTCATATTTTATCGGTCCAGTTTGGTCCGGTCCGGTCCCTATCAAAACCAATCCAATAGCTTAGTGGATTGGAACCTTATCAGATTGATTCCTTATCGGAATTCAAAACCAAAGTTATTGGATCGAATTTTGGGTTTGATCCAATACGTTGACAGATTCTTAATTTTTGAAGTTAAGTCGATTTAGAAACCAACCTGATAAGATTCAAATTAGATCATATCAAATCCAATTTGATAAACAATATACAGAAAATATAAATTGGATCAAGTCCTTATTGTACTCCAAACCCTAAGTTAATGTTTGTTCTAATGCAATTCATTGATAATCCTAATCAAAATGTATTTATTAGCATCGACTAGTCTTCAAACCTTGGAGTTACCTTCTCAAACAAATTCAATCGTTGTTTGAACTTGAATTAGATCAATAACGCTACATTAAGTTTTAAAATACAAGATGGTAGTTATAATTACAATTATTTGTCGAAAGATTTTGCAAAATACATTGAGTTTTTATATATCTACTTATATGAGCGAGGTCGACTTCTGAAGATATGGTAATAAAAAGTTTTTTTTTTTGTTAGATTTGGTATAAGTATGACAAATCTAAGAGCCATCAAATTGGAGAATCTATATCCTAATATTTTCAAGCCAATTGTTTAGACTTGTCATCGTTTCAATCTCTACTTTGTATTTTATATTTAGATTTGATTCCCCACTACACAAGCCACAATTATGCCTTATCCAATATATATTTCTAAAACAACTTTTAGCTGAATCCTAGTGGATATTTACATTATATTAAGGGTCTTTATAAGATGAAATAGAAAAGTGCCCTTAAGGCTGTGTATGATTGTGGAGAAAATAATTTAATTTTTTTTGGAAAATTGTTTTCTAAAAAAGTAATTCCTAAGAAAAGATTTTCTAAGGGAATTTTGGTTTGGTGTTTGTTAAGACCTATTTGGAATTGTTGTGGGATTCTGCTTCCAAGAAGAATTGAAAAGCAAAAGCATTGGAAGCACGATTGATTATTGCAAACAATCGTTTGGTGACTGTGTTTAGGAGGTACTTTTTGAAAAACAGCTTTTTTTTAATAATTTAATAATTGTTTTTAAATATTTAGCAAACGTGTGGTATGTTAGTTATTAGCTAAAGATAATAAGCACAGTTTTGTCCAAAAATGACAAGTTATGCCCCGTCAGATTCTCACAAATGTTAGAACTAGAAAGCTGGTCTAGGAATCTTTTCACTTCTAGGTTTGGTGGGAAGCAAAATCTGCAACGTTTGCCCAAACAATAATTTTGGAGCAAAAAAAAAAAAAACACTTTATCAAAAAAAAGTGCCAAAAGTGCTATTCGAAGCCAAACACGAGTGGATCATAAAAGAGCCTTGGATTTTAGTTTTAGGATTGGATTAAGTGCAAGGAAAACTTGTCATAATTTCTCGTCAAACCGAAAAGTAATAATTTGCAAAGGAATCAGTTTAATGAATGTTTCTCGCTTTAACAATTTGCAAAAGAATCAGTTTAATAAATGTTTTTCTATGGTGAGGAGATCATCCTTATAAAAAATCAGCTCATTTCGAAACTTCTAACCCCATAAAAAATTGTTACAAACTAACGGTAAAAATTTGATGGTCCACGATTCTTCAACTTATAAATTAAAGTTAGAAATTTCAGAATGGGCTGGTTTTTTGTGAGGATGGTTTCCTCACCATATAATTCATCCTTACAAAAAATCAGTCCATTCCAAAACTTTTAGCTCATATAGGACATAACACTTTGGTCAGGACTTTAGTATAATAACACTCCTCTCTCTCTCTCTCTCTCTCTCTCTCTCTCTCTATATATATATATATATATATATATATTGAGGATATGAACATTTTCATAAAACCTAGATTGATGTTGTGTTGGATTGTCAATGTAGTAATTCATGTGGCCCAATGATCTTTAGTAAGGAAAATATTTTTCATTTTTTTAAATTAAAATAGTAGTCGTGGAAGCTGTCTACATGTAGAGAGTAGAGGCTCCCTCTTTATTTTAACATTTACTTTTAAAGAGTTTCTTAGAGATAATTTTTTCACCTTTTACTCTTTAAAGTGAAGTGCGAACAGACTTTAAAGAGTTTGTTGGAGATGCTCTTAGACTCAAATCAAACTCTCCAAACTTCACCAGTGGTTATGCTCTTAGAGAATACTCCAACAGTGAATATGACACGTGTTGGCATCCTGCTAAGTTTACCCCTCATGTATTTATCTGACACGGTCCGGTGTTACCCTGTTAGTAGGTAAGCCTCTCTTAAGTTATCTACTTCAGTAAGTCAATTAAAATTTTAATTTAACTGTTTTGTCAATTGGTAGGTCAATCAATTTGTTAGTCAAATTATTTTATCAATTTTTAAATCAATCATTTTAATATACATACTTAAATAGTTGGTCTTCCTCATTTTCTTGATCTTGATATAATATGACTTCCTAGGATACATGTTAAAGGTTGGCACTTGTATATGATTGGAACTCCCCTTGGTATAACCCACAATGCTTCCCCGAGTGATGTTCAGATGAAGAGTGTGGTCCATGCTAGGGATGTACATTCCTAGAAGCTATCGCTCTATCTTCTTGGAAGTAGGTTTTTATTGGTCCTGCTAGTACAATATTGAATCATATTTTCCAAGAAAAGTATTTCCCTACTCAATCAAAGATATATAAAGTGCTTGATTCCCACATAATTAATGACTGTTAATTATGTAATTGGGACTAATTAAAATATAATTAGATTATTCTCGAGATTCACAAGCACAATCTCAAGGACCCTCTAATGGTATAGACCTAAGGAGGACGGTTGTGATTGGCTGACAATATAATTTTGCCCTTTTTAATGGTGGGTGAGGCCATGGGAGTCAGAAATGTACTTTAATTGGTCTTCCACTCAGGTTGTTCTGGAATTTATGCGGAGGCATTACTTTCCATTCTTTCAGGTATGTTTGGTGTACCTTAGTCAATAAAAATCATTAGCGTGTATTCATCATTTTTTTTTTCCTTGTCTTGTATTATACTAGATTTCGCCAAAATCTTGTAAGACTCACAATGTTAGAACTTCAAAACTCGCCTTCTTCTACTATTACTAATCATTATTGCTCAGAAGATAAATAAAAATATTGGTTCAGGAGGTGTGGATTATCCCATTTTTGTATTTCCAATAAGATCGCAAGTAAGACTAAACTCATATCCCGAGCTGACAGTGTTGTTATTTGGTGATTGTTGTCTGTTCTAAGATTGTTGTCAAAATTATTTGAGTCATGATACAATGCCTTTATTCGATTCCGCGTTCAACACTGTTGATGTGATAGTGCACAGATAATCATATATTTATTTTTTCGATATACACGTTCAATTTTCTATACATTATCGTGTTAGTGCAGTGTCCAAAGAAGGCAGTCTATCATTTTTCAAAGTATTTTTTATTTTTTTTTCTTCCTTGTAAAATGTCCTAAAGTCATCCAATTCAAAATAAGTACCCCTGCTCTCGGGATCTTGTACAATTACATCTATATCTATCCGGCTACATGCACTGGTAAGCACTCAGAGGTACCTACTGTGGGTGTATATTTATGTTTGATGATGTGGACTAACAAAAGACTTTCACACGCATGATTACTAATGCATGAAAAGGCTAAGTCATGACATATGCATGTTGAATTAAAATTAGAAAATTGATTTCGCAGATGGGTGATTTAAACTAAGATTACCATGTGTCAACTCCCATGAATCCTAAAAGAGATTCAACTAGAGTGACACATGACAAAGTTAGACCACTCAACTGAATTCAACCAAATGATCTATGTGTCGAGAAAATATCACAATAATAGTAAGAGGATCCTCAAGAATCCTAGCGAAAGATTTCATGTGATCTTAGGATTACAATCTTAATGATATTCTCATATCTATTTCGTAATACAGTACGAAACCAACAAGATAAAATAAAAAGATCCTAATTCAAGTAGGATACAAAAATATTAGCAAGACTTTTGTGAAAGAAGTTACCAAAGAAAAATGGGCCCTTTGAGTTTATAAATAGAGGAACCAAGAGATACTTTTGATTAATTCTCTAAGTCATTCATTATTCTTACTAATTTGATCATTGGAGGATTTTAATTTTGGAACTCCACCCAGATTTGAGTCTTTTTTGTAGGAATTATAAGAGATATCTTCATCGAGATTCGAGTATAAGGTTGATGTAAATCTTTTTACCTACAATACCAATGCACGCTTTGGTTCTTAGTGGGTATGGAACAATTGGCCACATTTGGAACCATTGACATCTAATGGGAGTATTGAGCGTGAGGACTTCTAGGATCAAGTTTTGGAAGAGGATCGATAACGCTATTTGAGAGAAGATGAATACTCTGGTATGTGTGATAGAATGATTATGTCGTGATCATTGAAAATTGTTCATTTGAAGTACAAGTAGGCATGACCTTCTCAAGTTGACATGGTTAAGAAACGTGTTAGATAAGAGAAGTTTCCTAATTAGGAAATTCGAGAAAGTCGATAACAAAAGGGATACATAAAAAAAAGGATGTTATATGCCTGAT
The DNA here is from genome assembly GCF_017979445.1 of Akebia trifoliata. Classification (NCBI taxonomy): domain Eukaryota; kingdom Viridiplantae; phylum Streptophyta; class Magnoliopsida; order Ranunculales; family Lardizabalaceae; genus Akebia; species Akebia trifoliata. The sequence goes on along the minus strand of NC_141377.1, from coordinate 11,106,719 downwards.
CTGAATGGATACAAGACACCTATTATGTGTTTAGTGTAAATGAGGATTGGGAATAAAGATCATGAAAAGTATTGGATTTCAAACGATGATTAGTTGACTTCTCTTTTTCTTTCCTAGAAATGACCTCACGAATAAGAGCAATTAGTAATACAGCTTTACTTTGAAAATTTAAAAATGTCTCCTTAACCAACATTTCAATTATAATTGACAACTCCTTTCAAAAAAATAAAAATAAAGACTATCATTGACAATTAAAGCCAAAATGTCATTTGGATATATCATATGCTCCCTAGCAATGTTGTAAAACACAAAAAATGATATATTTAAAAGAGAGATTTATCGAGCAAACCTATCTATTGTAATTTTATTACAAAAAATCCCTTGCTTTATCAAGTTTATTATCGAACAAACCTTACTTTATGAATCAGGCTAGCATGACTAACTTAAAAAGATTTTAAAGCTTACTAAGAATTATTGGGTTCACATGGATTATCAAATTGGCAAAACCAACATGACAACTTTTTAGATTTCATGAAAAAACTATAATGAAAAAAAGCAATGAAAAAAAATATTTTTGGAGCCTAATCCAAGGTGATGAAAATGGATGCCTACTATACTCCCAAATTAAAAACTAAAATTTACCGGTGAAAATTAACAATTTGCTTTTTCAAAGTTTTTAAAATTTTGTCTTCTATAATCTCGTGGCATCATATCACATGTGTTTTCGAATGCCACAAATTGATGTTGTTAGAGTCCATTCCAAGATTTGTTGAGTAACAAATTAACTACATCAATTTGAATTTAATGACGTGGATACCCACTCCAAGATTTATTGGGTAACAAACTTGATAAAGTAAAGTTTCTTTGGAGTTGTCAGAACTCCAAAAGAGTTTTTATAATAAAAATGCAACAGTTAGATCTGGCTAGTAAATAACTTTATTTAAAACTTACCTTCATCTTCTAATTAATGATCTTTAATCTCATTTGTTGAAAAATGATTTTTCTTCTACAAATCACAATCCCATAAGCAAAAGTAAGGGATTGGGAGCAATTTTTGTTTCTCACCAGCTTTTGGATTCTCGCTTGGGAGAATACAAAGCCTAAGCACACTGGCTTTTAAGCAAACACTATTTAATTTTTTTTATTTTTAACGTGAAGTAAAACTACGAAAGATAAACAAAACAGGCAAAATTTGTTTCATACGTGCAAGTATAAAGATTATTAATAGGCTACTAAGAAATAAAACGATAAATTGGCTAAAAAAATTAAATTGCCCAAAATACCCTTATTATCGTGTCCTACGTTCACTACAATTGAAGCAGAAACGACAAAGGCATTTTAGAAAAGTAAGATAAACTGGTCGACACTAGCCATTCAACATAGACGCTGAGCTACGTACGGAAGGAAGACTCGATTTAAAAAGTCTAGCAATTCCTACGAACAGAGAAGACTCCACAAGCGAGCCAGAGACACCGGCACAGGATAGACAAATATCGGGGGACCCACTAACAGACGCGCGTGAGTGCTGAACGCACTACCGTGCCACCTTATTCACCTGTCAACTCAACCAAAAGCCAAACCCACCGTCTCTCTCTCTTATTATTATTATTTTTTTCGTCGCGATGCGTACGCTATTCCGTTCCTCGATAAGAAACGGTGTCTGCACGGCACGCTTTGATTGAAAATAGATACATTGGGCTGCCTGCATAGCTTAGTTAGGAGTCCAAAGTATTTTATACTCCAAACAAAACCTGCCATATCACACCAATGGGACATCATGGTGATTCTCGAGTCTTTTTTTAAAAGACTAATGATAAATCGATATAGTTAATGGCACGCGGTTGAAGTGGCATGGACAAGAAACCATAGATCTTTTTCTTTGTGTATCTCCAAGAAAAAGATTTATGATTCTGTGCCCTTGCCACATCAGCTGCTTATTATTTATTACATCGATTTATCATGTCTTTTTTTAAAATTTATCCAAATTCAAATTTTAAAAGAGTTTGACTAGTCTTACTAAGTTAGTAAGGATTTCACCCTTACTAAGGGTCCTTGGATTTACCTAGTGACACCCAAAAACATGATTCGTTGTTTCAGGGTTGTAAAGGACAAAATTCTATGAACTTAGAAAGACTTTTTTCTTTTTAAAATGTTTATTTGAGATGCAATACTAATACCTACTTTTTGAGACATCTACACCCATTTAGTAGTTGCACCCCTGAAATTTATAACAAAATTTTCAATATATCTACATGGTATTTGCATCAAATGTTTGCATGCTTTTGCATAGTCGTTTGCAGCTTGTTATGGTCTTTCGAAAAATAAATTTAAATTTCCTAACTTGATAATGCAAGTAAGAGGTCGATCCCCAAGGAGAAAGATTCACAGTAAATAAAAAACCTAAGAAAAATATTTAACTTTTCTATCTAATTTTCTAAAAATGATTTTGAAAATGATTTTTTTAATTAAAAATATAATTAAAAATTGTGGAGTCAGATTCCGATGAAAGTGCTGATGGATTCTGCCCTACTGATCCGGAGTCACTCCTTCTACCTCTCTGTTAGTATCGATGTGGTACATACCAAAAATTCTTCGACGCTCAAGTTAGAATTGTAGAAGAATAATGATTATCACTGGTTGGATTCTTAATCTGCCAAAAAGATCCTTAAGCCTGTGTAAGTTTCACTATTTATAGATCATTCATTTGAATTAGGGTTTCCCCTTCTCATGGGATGCGATCCCAGAGAATTTCCTGATTCCTAGGATCCCAAACAAAATTGGGATCTTTAGGATTGAACTTGCTATTCTAGAGAGATCTCCTTCGAGATCTCTGGCCTTGACGTGCGCAAATCAATATTACGTCAGGCGTACATGTGATTCTCATTATACATCCTCCTCGTGTACGACCACCTTTACATTACACATTCATTGAAAAAGATAGAAAATAATAAACTCGGATTCTAGTTGTGATTCCATTCTCATACCCGTCCCATACCATGTATGAGCTTAATTGTCCTTACCGTACATCCCAAGATAGTATATTACAACGGATGATATGATGGACTATCCCTTCAGGTATTTGTAAACTCTTTAACAGTTCACAAAATAGATACATGCACAGATCAATTGTTTTCTTTGAAAACAACTAAAAAATTAATATTTTAGAGTTGAGAATGGATATCCAGTTTCTTATCATACAATTGTACCCACCTAGACTAGAAGAAATAATAGTACAGTACGGTGCACCCTTGCACAAATTTAAGCAACGCCTTGCGCTAGCAGAAAGTAAATAAACATTCAAGTCACCTTGTGAAAATAAAAAATAAATTAATTTTGGATATTCGTTCATCAACTCACACATTTTATAATAATGTAAAATGCAGATATTACCCCTCGAGTGTAATTATAACATTTTATCGTTTCATCATTTTTCCCCTTTTTTCCGTATTAGTACTTTTCAAACTTTTTAAAAACACCATTCTTTTTTTTGATATTTATCAAATCAATGTAAATTCATTTAATACCAAATCATTTTTTTACTTTTAAAATTTATTTTATCATTTAAATTAAAAAACTATAAAATTTGGATTAAAAAAGAGTCCTGATAGTAGTACAAGACCGAACTAGCGAACCCACCCATATATACATTTTTATAAAACATGTTTAAAACACATCAAACACATATATTTCTCATGAATTTGAAATAAAAGAAGAACAATCCTACATTTTGAAACAAAATCGTAAGATTGATAAAAATTCTAAATGCATTTTCGAAATCTACTATTACTAGTATAAATTTATCTTTATCGATAAAAAATCTAAAATTACTAGTAAAAATCATAAGCCCCTTACTTATTTTTGGTTGTTAGAAGCAAAGAACGTGCACGAAAATCAAGGAATATGGTACATAAATTAAGGCAAAACAGATTTTGATACGACTGATTTTGAAAAGAATTCGATGATTTCAAAGATCTTGACGATGACGTCCTTTTTGCCTATTTTGTTGGAGAATGATTTTGACTTTAAGCTGATGAAATCTTGGGTTGAAGAGATTGAAACCCACTTTATGGTTCAAATATTTTTTGATGAAAAGTGGAGAAGGAGAAGAGAGAGAGAGAGGAGAGAGAGAGAGAGAGAGAGAGAAAGTGATATAGTAAATTCGTAGTGTTGATGTCGTAGAAAAATTTCCTTTCTTCGTCGATGACCATCGGGGTCTTGGTTGTGATGAAAATTCGGTGCAAAGTGGTTCAAAAACTAATGTTTTTGAGTAAGCTTGATTTGTTGGTTTTTGACGCTTGGAGAAGACAATGAATATATAAGAAAATTATGAATCCTTTATGTAAAGTAATCATGGGATGAAATCGATATTTTTAAACTTATTTCTATTTTTGATGATAATTCAACTTTCTGGGCTAGGAAACTGACGAGTGAATACTCTTTTTTTTTTATAGTTTTTTGTTGCAGACCTAATGGTGTGATCGAATTCTTCCAATTCTTTCTCCAACAAAAATTAAATATTTTAGCTCCATCAGACCCAAAAATTGAGAATTTGTAACTTTTTCATTCGAACTTGAATTTGAGTTTGCTTACAAGTTAAATATGTCTTTCGACCATTTTGAATCAATGGTGAGATTATATTTCATTAAAAGTGAACATAGCAAAATCCAAAAGTTTTATCCTAAGTCCCACTTTTAGAATTTTCTCAAAATTTTACTATTTGATTTTGCTTAAGATATGAATTAAAGCCTTGGGATATTACATTCTCCTCCCCCCTTAATAAAAAATTTTGTCTTCGAAATTGAAATCATATCTTAATCTCGGAATAAGTATTGATACTTAACTTATATCTCTGTCTCTTTTTCCCATGTGGTTTTTTCTATGTTGTGGTGTCTTTTCAGTACTTGGACCAGAAGAATAGATTTGGATCTGAGTTGCTTGACTCTCCAGTCAAGTATCTATATTGCACTTTTCTCGTAGGACACGTCTTTGTTTACTTCTAAATCCCGTAAATCAATCACATGTGAAGGATTTGACAAATATTTCTTCAGCATGAACATGTGGAATATACGTGAATCTGTTCAAGTAATGGTGGTAAAATTAATTTATAAGCTATTGACCCTATCCGTTCAATTACCTTAAACGGTCCCACAAATCTCATATTCAATTTACCTTTCATTCAACGTCTGGAGATTTCTTTTTGGGGCGATATTTTCAAGAACATTTTATCCCAACCTGAAATTCTAAAGGTCTGCACCACTTGTTTGCATAACTTTTTTGTTTACTCTGAACAATTTTTATTTGTCCTGTATAATGCGAACTAGTTCAATAGTTTCCTTAATAATCTTAGGCCCCAACACCGTGGTGTCTTCTGTCTTTGCCCAGCACATCGGGAATCGCCACAGCTTACCGTATAAAGCTTCAAATGGTGCCATGCCGATAATGGCTTGAAAACTATTGTTATAGGAGAATTCTACCAATGATAAGTGACGCTTCCAACCTCTTTCAAAATTCAAAACACATGTTCGTAGTATGTTCTCTAAAATTTGTATCATCTGCTCAAACTGTCTATCTGGCTATAGATGAAAAGCTAAACTGAAGTTCAACTAAGTACCCTTGGCTTTATGTAGACTTTTCCAGAATCGGGAAGTAAATCTGGGATCCCTATCTGACACGATAGAAACTGGCACTCTATTCAGTTGAACTGTTTCAATTATATATATATCTAGCTTAATCTGTCGACGTCAAATGAAACTCAAATCGAAATGAAATGTGCCGACTTCAACAGTCAATCCACAATCGCCCATATGGCATCTGCTCTATCACTGGATCTTGGTAACCCAACTACAAAGTCCATTGTCACCTGCTTACACTTCCATTTCGCTATGGATAATGGCTGGAGTAAGCCTGCTAGGTTGCGATGCTTTACCTTGACTTGCTAATACGTTAGGCATCTACTCATATATTTTGCAATAATTTTCTTCAAATCTGGAAATTAGAAATTCCTATGCAGATTTCTATACATTTTTGTACCTCTTGGGTGAATAGAATATCGAAAACGGTATACCTCACCCTGTATATAGGACCTTAATTGTGAGTTCTGAGGTATCCACATCTTGCTTTTAAATCTGAGAACCTTATTTGATTCTTTCAACTAATCTAGGTTTGTTAGGTTCTTAGCTCTCAACTCTTGTTTTGCACATCCTTATTTATTTTTTGACTCTTTGATTTGCACTATCAATTCATTTTCTATCCTTAGTGTACCAAAATAAATGACGGGTTTATACCTTTTCCTTGGAGTCTCAAACATTATTTATGTGGCTTGCTCACACAACTACCATTCTTTTACCATCATCTGTGCTACAATTTTCCTACTCAGCACGTTGTCAACTACATTTGCTTTTCCCAGATAAAACTCAAAGGTAAAGTCGTGGTCCTTTAGATATTCCATCCAATGTTGCTTTCTCATATTCAATTCTCAATGCGATAATAAGTACTTGAGGTTTTTATGATTGGAGAATACTTCAAATTTCTCTCCATAAAGGTAATGCCTTCATATGCGTAAAGCAAACATTATAACAACCAACTCAAGATCATGAACACAATAGTTTTTCTCATGATTCTTCAATTTTCTAGATGTGTACGCTACTATCTTCCCAAACTACATCAATATAGCTCCCAAAATATCCGGTGCATATAAGATTCAAAAATATTGTCGGTACAATCTTTAGATTGAAAGGCATCACTAGATACTCGAAGTATCCTAGCCTAGTTCAAAATGTAATTTTCGGAATATCCACCTCCTGGATTCTCAACTGGTGGTACCCAGATCACAAATCGATCTTAGAGAAATACTGGGAACCTTGTAGTTGCTCAAACAGATTATAAATATGTGGAAGGGGGTATTTATTTTTGATAATCACTTGATTTAACTTTCGGTAATCAATGCAAAATCGTAGTGACCCATCTTTCTTCTTGAAAAATATAATCGATGCTCCCTAAGATGAAAAACTCGTTCGAATAAATCCCATGCTTGTGAGCTCATCTCACTTATGTTTATCAACAACAAGGCACTTATCAAAATAAGGCTAAAAGTCATTCTTACGTAATTATGAATTATGATTTCAACATGGAATTTAACAATAGACACCATTTCCATTACTAAAAAAAAAATATCTATAATTTTATCCTAGGCTTACTAGGCTTTATAGACTTCTAGATATAGAAGAGCTCGTAATCCCAATACAGAACTACTAGTGGGCTTAGATATCGGATTTCTGATATCACTTTGTAATATCAGTTACTTTTTTGTAATAGAGTTATTTATGTCCATTATGGGTTTAATACTAAGCTTTGATACCACTCTGTGGCGCCCCTAAAATACTAACATAAAATACCATGTCAGATCCCAAGACACTAGGTAGCGCCTTGAAATTTTGGCATGGTTTCTTTTGTTTATGTTAGCATTCCAAGGCACTCAAATACTTGTTTCACTTGATAAACGATATCAATAATACTTTGTATATATATACATAAGTAGAAAAGTAATAGAAGTCTAACTACATCTACTAACGTAGGATAGATCAGAGTACAAAAGAAGTAAATAACATATAGGATTTTTATAAAATCTCATTTTACTAACAAAATCCTAACGTTCAACCTAACTTATGATATAACTTGGACGAATCGACGTACCTAATCGGTATAGCCCCATTGGTCACCAAGTAATGGACTCTGATCGTCTATTTGGCCCACCAGATGACCCTCACTTGCTTGATTTACACCCATTTCATCAAATGCTGGATCTGAAACTAAAAAAAATGAGAAAAAAAGGTGAGTTACACGGTTTACCTAATAGATAAATAAACAAATCCGACTAATAATCTCTCCTTGTATGAACGAGTAAGCATTCTAAATCATTTCAATACATCTAAAGTTTTATCGATTAAACTATAATTAACTAGTATATATAGTTAGGGATGAGAAACTAAATAATTAAAATTCACGTTTATCAATTAGTAGTACTCATACTATACCATTTTCTTTTTATACAATTCTAATCGATAAATTTAAAATAGTAAACATGATTTTCATATTATAATTAAAAATAATACAACATATACATAGTATACAATAGTGTAATAGTAGAATTAGAGAGTTGGGATTCTACGACTAGATAGCTCCCAGTCGAAACATCATGTTCTAATACTTAACTGGTATGGAATCGCATCGTTAATTCCTGATTTTATTGGCGGTCATTGCAGCTTACTACACTTGGGTGACCATATATCCGGTTTAGGTTGGTCATTTGACGTGACCATAATAGATAATTTTTTTCTCGACGTGTCAAGACGTTCGACTTCTTTAGACTATTAGTGATCACTAACTAGCCATCTTCGTCTATTCCTATCAGGCGTGCATGTGATTCATATTATATATCTTCACTCGTTTATGATCTCCTTTACATTACACATTCATTGAAAGTGATAGAAAGGAATAAACCCGTATTTTAGTTGTGACATCATTTTCATACAAGTCCCATATCATGTATAAGCTTGATTGTCCCTAACGTACATCCCAAAATAGTATATCACTCTGGATGATATGACAGACTATCCCTTCAGGTATTCGTAAACTCTTTAATAGTTCATAGAATATATATATGTACATATCAATTTTTTCTTTGAAAATAAATAAGAAATTAATATTTCAGAATTAAGAATGGATATCAAGTTTCTTACCATGCAACTGTGCCCGCCTAGGCTAAATGAAATAACAGTACAATACGGTGTACTCTTGCACAAATTTGAATAGTGCCTCGTGCTATAGAAAATAAATAAACATGTAAGCACCTCGTGATAACATAAAATAAATTAATCTTGGATATCCATTCATCAACCCATACACCTCACAATAATGTAAAATACAGATATTATCCCTTTGGTATAATTTTGACATTTTACCGTTTTATCTCTCTTTTCCCTTTTTCAAGTATTAGTAGTTTTCAAACTTTTTGAAAACACCATTTCTTTTTCTGATATTTATCAAGTCAATGTAAATTTATTTAATATCAAATCATTTTTCTATTAAATTTTTTTTTTCTTATTTAAATTAAAAAAAACTACAAAATTTGGATTAAAATGGAGTCTTGACAGTAGAACATGACTGAATTGGCAAACCCACCCACATATACATTGTTATAAAATATGTTTAAAACTCATATATTTCTCATGAATTTGAAAGAAAAGAAGAAAATCCTATGAAACAAAATCGTAAGATGACAAAAATTCTAAATGCATTTTCGAAATCTACGATTACTAGTAAGAATCATAAGCCCCCTACCTATTTTTAGTCCATAGAAACAAATAACGTGCACATAAAGCAAGGCAAACTGTACTGAAATTGAGGAATATTAGACTTAGATACGATTAATTTTGAAAGGAATTCGATGATTTTGAAGATCTTAGCGATGATGTCATTTATCCCTTTTTCGTTGGAGAATGGTTTGGACTCTCAGTCGACAAAATCTTGAGTTGAAGAGGTCGAAACCCAATTTGTGGTTCAACTATTTTTTTGATGAAAAGTAGAGAATGAGAAGAAAAAAAGAGAGAGTGATCTGGTGAATTCATAGTGCTTGACATCGTGGACAAATTTTCTTTTTTCGTCGATGGCTAATGGGGTCCCTATTGCGATGAAAATTCGACGCAAAGTGATTGAAAAACCAACGTTTTTGAGTCATCTTGGTTTGTTGGTTTTTGATGTTTGATGAATACAATGAACATATAATAAAATTATAAATCCTTTATATAAAGTAATTGTGAGATCAAATCGATATTTTTAAACTTGTTTCCATTTTTTACGATAATTCGCCTTTCCGTACTTGAAAATTGATAAGTGAATACTCCATTTTTCATAATTCTTCATTGCAAAGCTAATGGTGCAATCAGATTCTTCCAATTTTTTCTCTAACAAAAATTTACTTTTTAGCCCCTTTTGACCTAAAAATCAAGGATTTGTAATTTTTTTTCGTTTGAACTTAAATTTGAGCATGCTTATAGGTTAAAGTATGTTTTTCAACTATTTTGAATCCAACGGTGAGGTTAGATTTTATTAAAAGTGGACAGAAAAAATCCAAAATTTTTATCCTAAATCCCACTTTTAGAATTTTATCAAAATTTTATTATTTAATTTTCTTCAAGATATGAATTAAAAACTTGGGGTATTATAATGCTAATGGGATGTTATTGGAGTAGTAAAAGAGGGTCATAGTGGCACACTCAATATGAACATGTCTGTGAGAAAAACACTCCGTAGGGCTGTAGTTGGAAGATGTTAAAATTCAACTCGAAACAACCTTGAAATGATAATCTAGCATGTTTTTAATATTTGAGAAGGCCACTAGTAATAAGAATGACTTGCTCACCAACTTACAACAATTGAGAACTCTTCTTAATATGGTGAACTCTACAATAACCTATCAAAACTTATAATTGTCAAACCTTCATGATGAAAATATAATTCTTAAGTTTGATGTCAATGAGCTACAAAAACAAAAGGCAAGACTTGAGTGTAATTTCAACCAAGAAAGTCCGAAATTAGAAAAACTTGTAATGTGCTAAAACCTCATGGGGATAAAGGAGGTCTAGGCTATGATAGGTATACTTCTACATCACCTCCCTCTCTCACAGTATTTGTTCATAGAGAGTCATTTAACTCCAAGAAGAACTTTAAGAAAGTCATCACATGCAACTTTTGTGGTGGTATTGGTTACATGAAATTCGAGTGTATCAAATACAAGATCGTCTACTACACAATAACACGAGCTCCTACTAGTAAATCTTCAGTGGTTGAGAAGAAGAAGCATGATAAAAAGAAAACTTCTTAGCAAAATAAGGTTGTAATTACAAAGAAAGTGGAGTCTCCTAAGTCTAAGGGAGTGAAGAATCCATCTCCTACCAAACATGGCAACCATGTTAAGGAACTCCACAAAAAAATTGCTTTCCTGAACCTAAAAACTCAAGAACTTATTGAGTCAAGTAGAGGTAACCAATGTGCAAAAAAGAGCATGGAGAAAAAATTGCCTTCAAGATCACCTAAGATGAGCAGGTTCCCTAAAATAAATTCACTTGTAAAGAAGAAAGCAGAGCCTAATAGGAAAATTATTTTTCCTCCTAAACATAATCCTCAAACCCTTAAGATAATCCTATAATGAAAAGTCAAATTTGTGGATAACTAGTACCTTATGGTCCACACATCTCTCAAAGCTTGAAATTTTACATGATGGTATCTTGATAGCGTTTGTGTCCAACACATAATCGATGATCGAAGTCAATTTAATCACATAGTTGAGTTTGATGGAGGGTCTGTTACCTTTAGTGATAACAGCACCACTAGGATTGTTGGGCGAGACACGGTTAGTGGACCAGGATTGCCTAAAGTTGAAAATGTATTTTTTGTAGATGGTTTGAAACATAACTTTCCCAACACATCTCAAATATACGACAAAGACCATTTAATGAGTTTCAACTATGAAGTTTGCGAGATCTCCAATTTCGACAATAAAATTATTATGAGAGGTCTTTGCACTTTCAATAACTACTATGTTATTGAAAACTCTGGGAAGTCCATTACTTCCTATGTTAGTGACATGGCTCAAGTAGACAAAATCCAACCGTGGCATCAAAACTTGTTTTGACAAGCTACAAAAACTTTAGTCTAAGGGTTGCCCAAATTGGGCAAGAAAAAATTAGAAGTGCCCACAAAAAGACTAACACTCTTGTTACCTCAAAAGCTCTGGCTTTATTGCTTATAAATTTAATAGGTCTTACTAAAATTTGTAGTCTTTGAGGTAAGAGACATTTTTTAGTGATAGTCGATGATTATTTCAGGTTTACCTAGGTCACTTTCTTAAGAGAAAAGCCTGATACTTTTGAAGAGTTCAAAAAGATTATCAAGAGAATCTAGACAGAAAAAAACTATCATAGGTAGAATTAGGAATAATCATATCGATGAGTTTGAGGATAGTCAGTTTACATAATTTTATGATAAAAATAAAATTCAACATGAATTATTGTCTTCCAATACCCCTCAATAAAATGGAGTTGTGAGGTTAAGTATGTGGGTCGAGGCTGTCAATACTACTTATTATATCATCAATTGCATATATCTGTGAGTAGGATTGAAAAAAATAACCTATGAACTTTGGTACAATAAAACTTTTAGTGTTCCACACTTTAGGGTATTTGGAAGTAAATGCTACATCTTGAGAGATCGCAAAAATCTGGGTAAATTTGACTAGAAAGTGATGAGACAATATTCTTAGGATATGTTGTGAATAGTCTTGCCTATCAAGTTTTCAATCAGAAAACTAGCTCCATTCAAGAGTCCTTTAATGTGGTGATTGATGGTCAACCTACCAAGGAAAATGGTTTCTCTGATCTAGCAATCGAAGAAGAGGATATCTTTCATGAATCTACTCCTCCTACACTATCATCATCTTCTGTGTCAAAAGGTTTACTCGTCATAAAGGATCACTCCTCTAGTCAAGTCATTAGAGATCCTAAAGTAGGTGTAAAAATCAGATGGCAATTGGAGACGTTAAATAGTCGTCTATGTTTCACATTGAAGATAGAGCCCAAGAACATTGATGAAGCCCTCATTGATTAGAGATCCTAAAGTAGGTGTAAAAATTTGATAGCAACTAGAGATGTTAAATAGTCATCTATGCTTCACATTGAAGTTAGAGCCTAAGAACATTGATGAAGCCCTCATTGATGAATATTGACTACAAGTCAAGTCATGCAAGTGGAGCTTCTTAGTTCAACCAGAACCAAGTATGGTACTTGGTACTCTGGCCATTAGAAAAAATGTCATCGAAACAAAATGGATTTATAAGAACAAATCCGATGAACATGGCAATGTGGTCCGTAATAAGGCTCGATTAGTAGTAGAAGATTATGCTCAGATTAAGGGTATTGATTTTGATAAAACATTTGTACCTGTCGCTAGACTTGGGTCCATTCAAATTTTGATGTCCTTTGCTTGCTCCTTGAAATTAAAAAATGTTTCCAAATAGATGTTAAAAGTGCGTTTCTAAGTGACATTCATGATGAGGAGGTATGTGTTGAACAACCTAAGGGTTTCATTGACCCCAAACATTTTCACAAAGTCTTCAAACTTAAAAAGACACTCTATGGCCTAAAACAAGTCCTTTGAGCTTGGAATGAATGGTTGACTCAGTTTTTGATCAATCATAACTATTCTAGGAAAAGTGTCGATAAAACACTATTTGTTCAAAAGGTCAAAGTTTATATTTTCATTGCCCAAATCTATGTGGACGATATTGTATTTGATTTCATAGATAAAAGATGACTCACAAGTTTGCCCACCTGGTGCTATCAAAATTTGAAATGATCATGGTGGTTGAGCTTAATTTATCATTGCGTTGCAAGTTAAACAACTCCAGGATGGTATGTTTATCTCCAGACAAGGTATGTATGTGAATTGGTAGATCATTTTGGTCTTCAGTCTAGAAGAACTCATAACACCCCGACGAGCATCACACTCAAAAATTTTTAAAGATATATTTAGAAAAAGTGTGGATCAACATCTTTATAGGAGTATGATACGTAGTCTACTTTATTTGATAGCTAGTTGGGCAGACATCTCTTACAATTTATGAGCTTGTGCCTGCTTTCAAGCCAATCCCAAGGAATTGTATTTGACAACTATTAAATGGATCATCTATTATGTGACTAGCACCTCCAACTATGACCTATGGTACCCCTTTGATCCATCTTCTTATATCACTGGGTACTCCAACGTTGATTGGGCCGAAAACATTGACAATCAGAAATTCATCGGTGGTGATTATTTTTGTATCGGGCACTATGTAGTTGCTTGGCATAACAAGAACCAAAACTCCATTTCCTTATCCATCATTGAAGTTGAATACATTGCGGCTAGAAGTTACTGTGCACAGCTTTTGTGGATGAAGAGATGCTTTAGGACTAAGGTTATCTCAAGATACTATGAGCCTATTCTGTTACAATACTAGTGCCATCAATATCTCAAAGAAACCAGCCAACACTTTTGGAAAAAACATATCGATGTTCGACATCATTTCATACGTTAACTTGTTGAAGATCATGTTATTTCATTGGAATATGTTTCGACTGAGAGTCAACTAACCAATATTCTCACTAACCTTTGGATTTGATGTGATTTGAATATCTTCAAAAATCCATTGGTGTGTGCTCCCTGGGAGCTTCCTTTTGAGAAATTGGTTGAGTACTAATGAGCACTTCCTAGAATTTTTAGATTTTTGGACTAGGTCCTACTTGGGAAAACTTGAATGCTTGGACTTGTTTCATGCACATTCTAGTCAAATTTGAGGTTATAAACTCTTTTGATGAAATTATCCTAAGTGAAACTTTTTACGTCTCTTTTGGTCAATTTCACCACAACTAGAGCTAATCTGGAACTTGATTTTATTGGTAAACATGGGTTCATAGACCCTTTCAATGTTCCAATTATAAAATGATATTATTATTTTAGCTCCCTTTCGGTGAGAATCCTTTTTTTCCAACAATTTATCCATTCCATTTTGGGATTTTTTTTTTCTTTTTGATGATAATGCTTATTAGAAAATTTGAGTTTAACAACTCTTATCAATGACCCAAGTGATCATTTCTTTATGGGGATTAACATTCACTTTCTTGAAAAAAAATCGGGTAATTTTCACATGTTCATAGATCATTTTATTTGCAAATTTGAGTTCAAAGGTTTGCAAAATGATATGTCTGACTGTGAGAGGTATTGGGACAAACAAAAGGATTTTTTTGCATCACAAAAGAGTAGAGAGCATGAAAAAAATTTCATTTTTTTTTTCTCTACTTTTTTGTTTTGATAGGTGGTGTTGTGCACACTTACCGACGACACTGACAGTGTGTGTGAAACCCCCTTTAAATCTGAATTTTTTGCTTACTTTTCACTCTTCCTCTCCTCTTTTTTCTTTGTTTTGTTTCCCTATCTAGCTCTCCCTTCCATTTCTCTTGTTCTATCTCCCCATTGTAAGTGATTTCTCTATCAATCTTCTCTATTTATTTTAAATTTCATCATGTTCATCATCTTCTTCATCATTCTCCTATCCATTTTTCGTATTGTGGATTTTATGGCCCAAAGAGGAAAAAATTCACCCCCTTACTGCTTCACTCGTGCTAAGAATGCCAAGGATGCAGCCTCATCTTCCCTTTATGTTCCTCCATCACCTCATTCGCCTCTATATTCTCAAATGGTTGAAGAGGGCTCTAAATCCGAATTAGACCAACCCGAGGGTTATGATGGCTATCTCGCTTGGTGCACATCTCTCGAACGATGTGCAATTGTATGTGATATTAGTGTTGAAGAAGCTATCGTTCACAAATTCAACATGCGTGATATGGTCCCTCTTATAGGTTGGGAGGAGATGATCCATTTTAGTGGTGATGTGTATTCGATGCGCATTCTCAACCTCTATACTAGTGTGACAGAATACACATATGATCCTCCATTTCTTGTTGTCATTACCTTCAATCTTTGGCCACCCATCCGTATAGTGATCACCCCACACACCATTGGTAAATTATTGGGGGTCCCTCTTATAGATGTTCAAGTGCTTGAGCTAGAGTCCAATTTCTTAGTTCGACAAAACCAACTTCAACAAGTGTTAGGTGGTCCTAGCAACCGACTTCATTGGTCAAGCGACGGTGGCTTGCGCTTGAGTATACTCACTCCATTAAGGATTTTGCATTTTATTTTCCTACGAAATTTATATCCTCAACTTGAAAATACCATTGAATTGGCGTCGCACCAATTTGATGTGATGTACTGCATGGCTCAAGGCTATCTGATGTACTTATCCACGATTATTGTTCAGTACATCATCTTGATAGCGTATCTGAAGTCCAAAAAGAATCTTGGCTTTCTTCACCTCATTTCTTGTCTTGCCTTCGAGCTTCATCTTGGAGCCGATCTTCTACGTATGATTCTGGCAAAGACCTTTGGCCAATCAAATTTATCAAACATGCTCAAACAAGCTCCCAATAGTTTAGATACACCTTATCTTCCTCCTTTTCTTTCAGATGATGAGCTTCTTCTTCTTAAGATTCTCTAATGCCTTCACCTAAGAAGTTTGGCTAGGAATTCGACATTAAAGCTCACATGACAGCCCTTGGGAGATTGTAGTAAGCCCTCACCAATAGTACTAGGTGTTTAATGAGCAACAACACTAGATTCTTCAATCTTAAGAGCACTTGGAACAATCTACTATTTAGATCGAGTTGCGTATGAAGAAGATTCAACACTACCTTCGTCATCTCGTTCAGTCATGTAGTCCTGTGGCCTCTTCTCTTATCAGTAGCCCTGCTCGCTCGGGTGACTTTTGTAATGTTTAGGTCTCATTTTTATATTGTACGACCTAGGTAGTTGTTACTTTTGTGTTGTTGTATGTTTTTTTTCTATATGAGTTATGTTGAAAGCATTATCGATAAGCGGGTAGCGGATTCTCTTTTTTGGGTTTGGGAGTTTCCACCTAGTTTTACGGTCTAGGAATCGAAACATGATTCAAAATAAAAAAAGATACTAATCTAAGAAAAGAAAGGGTCTGGGGATCACTTTACGGGATCAGAAGGTGTTAGGCATTGATCCCGTCTGGCAATCGCTGGTCTCTACTTTCCCAAAAATCACAATGCTAAAAACAACTTAACAAAAATAAAATAAATAATAAAATAAAAAAAATACAGAGTGATTGCGACAATACGTTCCCTCAGAACTGGTGAAGTGCGTCTTCGTGTGAGTTTTTCTATTTTTTCTTTGTCACTGGATCCGATTTCGATCTTTAGGATGAGGGATCTTCCTCCTAGATCTGAGTGTTTTTAAAATTTTTGAAAGGTTTCTGGGTATTTTTTGAGCATAAACTAGGGTTTGAATGTTAAGTAGGGAGTTGGGACTTCGAATTTAAGGTTTTGGGAAGGTTGGGGGTTGTTTTTGATCTCTTTTTCCTCGGATTACTCTTGACCTGCGAAATTAGGTTGTGGATGCTTTATATTTATAAAGTTTTTTTGGGTAGAGTTGGTGTTGGATTAGGTCTCTTAGGATAAGGTGAATTAGGATTTTTGAATTAGGGTTTTAAATTAGGGTTCTGAATTTAGGGTTTTTAATCTTGTGTACAATGAAAGAATATATTTTTAAGTTCTTTAAAAAATCTCCTAATTATGTTTTTAATTCTTTGAGCCCCCGAATGGAGGGGTCCTTTAATAAATATCAAGGGGGTTCTATTTAAATAAGTGGACAACTACCTAAATTTTTTTCAGAAGGTTTGATTGATTGATTTTCTTTGTTTCAAAATTTTATTAAGGTTTCACTTTACATTAATTAATGTTTTATTTATTAATTTCAGAATTTTAAAATTTTAAAATTGGAAAATTAGCATTTTGCCCTTGAAGGGGACTTTTGTGTTGAGGAGTCATTTTTCGATGTTTTCGAATTAATTTTTCGTAAGAAATTTGATTGGATTATCAGTTTGTGTCATCTATGAATTTTTTGGTATGAAATGATTGTGAACCCTATGAGGGGCATTTTCATAATTTTATCGAATTTGGTAAAAATTTTCGGAGTGGTTTATTTGATTTTACTTTGTTGTTTTATATGTTCGAAAGGATTTTCCTAAGCGTGATGTAGGATCTAATGATATTTTGATGTTAGGGGTATTTTGATAATTTCATCATTTTTTTATAGATTTTTATCGTAAAACTTCTTTTTGTTTGAAAAATGATGATTTCTACGTTTTTGGCATCATATTTTCCTATCGTAGCGTGATTTTTACAGTTTTGTTTATTTGAGATACCTCATCCAAATTTCTGAAACATATCTAACAACAAAATAGAGCATTGGAATATCATCCATCATTAGGAACCGTTGCAATCGGGTTGACGAGTTGATTAATCAGGTGGATGCGAAAATGGGACATCTAGAGATGTCCCTTTTTGGCAGAAGTTTAAGCAAACTAGATAGAAAATCTATTTTTATAGATAGTGCGATATCCAAATGCCAAAGCTAGTGACAGTTCTTTTTGTAGCTTGATTTAGCAATTCGTCAGAATGTTCGAATCTTTGAGAGTAAAACTCTCATCGAACTAATGGTATATCAGGTTTTTAGGCCTGAACTCTCACTGACGATATAAGATCTTTGAATTTTGAAAAATTTTCCTTGACTAATCAAAAGTGCACGTGTGTGCAATGGGTAATACCTACTGAGTATTTTATCGGATCATTGAGAATAAACTCTCATCGATAATCACAAATGTCAACTCCTAGAGATCTTCTCTCGCTGACGATGATGATTCAAATTGAAATACACATACTCAATGAAGACAATCACACAATATTGAATTATGGTAAGTTTGAATAACGAGATAGGTGATGTAGAAACTTCATTAAATCCTATCGAAATTCTTTTTTAAAATTCAAAAAAATTTGAGTCTTGTTTATCGGACTCGAGCTTATTGGAGCAACATTTCTCGGGCTAAGGTTTGTAGGAACTTAAAAAATCATATTCAAGTTGGAGTCTCGTTTCTCATACTCGAACTGAGGTTTACAGGACCTTAAACAATCTCGTTAATTCATTCTATGATTCAAACAAAGTTAGAGTCTCATTTCTCGGACTCTGGCTAAGGTTTACAGGAACTTAAACAATCTTGTTAATTCATTCTACGATTCAAACAAAGCTGGAGTCTCGTTTCTCAGATTCTAGTTAAGGTTTACAGGAGCTTAAACAATCTTGTTAATTCATTCTATGATTCAAAAAGTTAGAGTCTCATTTCTCAGACTCGAACTTAAATATACAGGAACTTAAACAATCATGTTAATTCATTCTATGATTTAAACAAAGCTGGAGTCTCGTTTTTCGGACTCTAGCTAAGGTTTACAGGAACTTAAACAATCCTATTAATTCATTCTATGATTTAAAAAGTTGGAGTCTCGTTTCTCGAACTTGAACTAAGGTATACAGGAACTTAAACAATCCTGTTAATTCATTCTATGATTCAAAAAGTTGGAGTCTCATTTCTCAGACTTGAACTTAGGTATATAGGAACTTAAACAATCTTGTTAATTCATTCTATGATTCAAACAAAGCTGGAGTCTCATTTCTTAGACTCTAGCTAAGGTTTATAAGAACTTAAACAATCATATTAATTCATTCTATGATTCAAAAAGTTGAAGTCTCGTTTCTCGGACTTGAACTTAGGTATACAGGAACTTAAATAATCCTGTTAATTCAATTTATGATTCAAAAAGTTAGTCTCGTTTCTCGGACTCGAACTTAGGTATACAAGAACTTAAATAATCATGTTAATTCATTCTATAATTCAAACAAAGTTGGAGTTTCATTTCTCAGACTCTAGCTAAGGTTTACAAGAACTTAAACAATCCTGTTAATTCATACTATGATTCAAAAAGTTGGAGTCTTATTTCTTAGACTCGAACTTAGGTATACATGAACTTAAACAATCCTGTTAATTCATTTTATGATTAAATAAAAATTAGAATCTCGTTTTTCGGACTCGAACTTATTGGAGCCACGCTTTCAGGCTGAGGTTTAATTAAGGACTCGGTATTATCAAGCTCAAAGATCGGGAGATTGGGCCTTTATTGACCTTATCATACATCTGGATTCATAATTATCATTGCGCTTTGCTGGACTTTTCAGCTTTTGTAAGATTTTCCTTTTTTTATCATGTGATTAAGAATAAAACTTTGGAACCACAATGACTTTCAAAAAATGCCCCTAGTTTCAAGGTTGGCTTTAACTAGAACTTGACTATGAAACTGATGGAATTGATTACACTTGAAAAATATGAACGAGCAACTATGAACTCTGATATATGATAGACAGAAGAATCGACATTCCTTTAAATTTTCAAAACTCTTAAGATTGTCGTATGTACAATAAAGAATTTGATCATTTTCATTTTGAATTTCCTTTGAAAAATGCTTGAGCTAGACTTAAAATCCTAATAATTATTGGAATAAAAGATATTTTTCTTCAAAGTAGTCGATGGTTCTACATTTTTCTTTGGCGAACACCTAGATAAGTAAACATACTCTTAAAGATCTAACAATATTCAAGATGACTTTTGAGTTTCTTCAACTTCAGCATTATTTTTGTTGAATGTTGTGGTTTGAATGATTCTGCATTTTCTAATTTCTGTACAAACTTCCTTATGAATTTTTCTTCTTGATAGGGCCTTTCCTTCTATTTGATGATGTCTTAATTTTTGCCTAGATCACCTCTTCAGATTTTCAATCTAGCGGACTTTATTTTTCTTTTTCTGATGATACCTTGATTTTTGTCGAGGTCGCCTTTTTAGGTTTTCAACCTAGTAGGCCTTCTTTTTTTATGGTTATGCCATAACTTTTGTCTAAGTTACTCTTTCGGATTTTCGACTTAGCGGACTTTTTTTTTTGTTGATGATCTTGAATAACCAAGTCGACAACTTTCTTTTGACTTTTTCTTCTCAATAGGATTTTTTCTTTTTTGTGTAGCCTAATTTTTGTCTAAGTCCCCTTTTCAGGTTTTCAACCTAGGGGGTTTCACTTTTCAACATCGAGGTTCCGTGCACCTTAATCAAGTCAATTAGCATTCAGGAGGACTTAATAGGTGGGCTTAAGACATGGTTTAAAAAGAAAAGGTATAAAGGCTCAACTTTCCCAAAGTGCCACTAGTCTGATATTCTTTTTTTTTCTAATGCCTTTAGTTTGGCATTTTTTTTGTAAATTCTTTTGACTCTTTTTTTTAATGTTCCTAGTTTGACATTCTTTTGTTTTTTGTCAATTATTTTGATTATCTTTTTCTAATGCCCCTAGTTTGACATTCTTTTCTTTTGAACATTTTAATAAGGGATTTTTCGTTTAGATGATATTTTTCTTAAAAGAATACATTTTTTTTTCGTGACTGGGCCTGAAGTAACTTCTTAGGTTGCCTACGTACCCAAAATATTTTTTTTCTCTTTTGGGATCAGGTCAAAATGTAGTTCATACCTAGACTTCCCTCGCGAGGTTGGTTGGCATGGTTTAAAAAGAAGAGGCTATTGATTATTTTTAGAGGCTGCGAGGGGCTAAAGAAGGCTATTTTTTTCTTGGTAAGACAGGAAAATGATTTGACCAAAGAAGGCCTCTTTTGGTGAAATGCTACTTGATTTGATGAAGATTTTAGAAACTCGATGTCTCGATTACTCTGTCGAATAAAGCCTTCTTTTATATAATTGAGTATGATTGAGTTCTTTGCATGTAACTGTTCAACTCTTTTAGAACTTCAAGAAAATATTTTATTCTTTTGTGAATAAGAACTCTTCTTTATCGAGTGAAAAACCTGATGGATCTCTTCTTACAGATCTTAACACATTTGTCGATGGTTTCAACTACATCATTCTTAATCAATGAACTTTGACTTTGAAAATCACCATTGACTTTATATCTTCATGAGACTATGTAGGAATGTTGTTGAGTTTCTCAAGTAAGTTTATTATTCTCTCATATTCCCTTGAGGATAATGTAGTACCAATTTACACTTCTTAAGTATACTTTTTAATTCCAATATTTATCAAATTCGATTAATGAGTTCTAAGTCATTCTTCATGTTTGATATTATGCTCAAATCGTTATTACATGCATGATAATCAGAAACTTCTTTATTTTATTGGAATTAAAAAATATTAACTGACAAACTTGACTATAACTCGAGAATTAAAGAAAGACTAACGTAATTGAAATGACCAACTGAATTTAAAGACTGATGAAAATTGAACTAAAACTAAAAGAAAACTCATGGACACTTATCTACAAAGAGAGGAGTTCATTTTGGGTGGATGGGCTTGATACTATGGTGCAATGTTAGAGCACTTGGACTTGACATTGGTACTTGGACTTGACAACTCTTTTGACAGACCTAAAGTAGCATAGACCGGGTTCAGAACGTCTAGGAGCAATTCTTACCTGATTGGAAATAAACCAAGATTAATCATTGATTCTGAAGGTTTGACTTTTAACCACATAATTAAAATTTTTATATAGATTAACCCAAGTCCGGTGGAAAACATTGAATTCAATTGCACTATAAGTCTATAGTGACCAAGAAGGTGAAAAAGATTAGTCACGGGTCTAACCCTGATTAGGATTGAACATCTGATCAGACAAAATGATTCCCTAAGATCGAATCTTTTTTGTATAAAATAGTCTAAATCTTTGAAAGTAAAACCAATTGGTCCAATCGTTTGATTTTTGATTAGTTTGATCCATTTGTTGATTGGACCTATTGATTTACATTTCACATATTGGGTTGGATTAATATTGCGGGTTTAATTTGAACGGTCTGGACCAGTTTGCCCACTTACCAGTTGATTGGATTGAATAAAGCAACTCGGGGACACCTATAGTCAGTTCAGGTCATGACCTATAAGAAAGCTCCTAGACTCCAGGTTTACTACGTGCAATGCAATTTATCTGGCCACCCTTACCCAAGTGCACCTATATACCTCTTGAGCGTACTCAATCAAAAGGTACGTGGTGAATTGATTTGATATACTGTAGGTATTCAAAGCGATAATCTAAGACTCCAACCCAAATCTCTGAAGTAAAATATAGCCAGTTTAATCCCCAGTTGAGAGGTGATGCACGATGTTGAGCAAGAGTACTCTTAAGTCACCTCTTGTCTAGAATAGACACAATCTATCCCCCTTGTATCGTAGTATATCGGGACAGGATCTCGCTTAGGCCCTGATTTTAACCAAGAAGTGCAATTGGTGAATTTAGATTAACTTTGATATACCGTATAAGTACGAGTTTAAGGTTAGCGATTTGGACATGTGACTTTACGGCTTATAATAAGATAAAAGCTCAGGTCGCCCCAGCATGGGTTTATCGATATACTTTTCATAGTCACTTGATCGAACGGTATTGATGCCCTAGTTTTATATACCCTAAGGTACGTGACTGAAGTTGTGATTTTCATGAATGACGTCACATCTTCGAAGAGACCGGGCCACGCACTAGTGTCACGTTGATTATAAGGGACATGCAAACATGTAATGCAACAAAATAAACGTACTAATGGTGTATGCAAAATAGAGTGGGGTGTGCCTGGGGCATTTTTCAAATAAATGGGCCCATGGGCCAAATCAAACCATCAACATATGGATATCAAATAAATATTGATAAAGAAATATAAAAATATCCTAAACATCTAATTAAAGATCAAAGCATGTACATCATAGAGATATATCAATCAGATCATGGCATATTAGATAGACAATCAATCAGGGTAGTGCAAAATAGAACAAAAGCGATTAATCTAGATAGCACACAAATAACCCACCATCGACATATCATTGAGATAGGCACAAGAAATTCTTTTTTTTTTTTTTTGAACTATTAAAAAACTAAAAAAAACTAAAAAAAACAAAAGTCTAAAAAATAAGATAAAATCATGTAACCCACAAGTGAGTCGTTATTGCCATACCATCTTTTACTAATGCCACCATAATTTTTATGTAAATCTCTAAGTAATCGCTATCATTGAGGTAACATTAGAAAAATTGGTGTGCCAAAATAAAATCTCTTTGGTCATAGAGAGGGCTGCCAATAGTATTTTACAACAATTGAGATATTATTGGCACACCCATTATTTACTTACAACACACCGATTCCTTTGAAAATAAACAGTTGTTTACATGTAGGTTGGTGCGTTACAAGTAAAAATTGGTGTGTTAATAACAATTTCCAAAGACTTTCATCAGTAAGATTCTTGCCCCTCTTTTATTTTTAAAACAAATGGATTTAATATATAAATATATATATATATATATATATATATATATATATGTGTGTGTGTGTGTGTGTGTTGCTGTCAGCACAACAAACACAACACTCGTAGTAGCCCATTTTAAAAAAAAATTATTAACCCATTCAGCGCTAGAAAAAATTGGTGTGGCCATAAGCAATCTCAATCAACACAGAGAGTTATTTTCTTTTCCTTTCTTCTATATTTTATTTTTTGATACAGAAGTGTTAATTTACGATAGACTGATAAAGAGACAGAGATTCAAGCAAATCTCCAAGGAGAATATCACAATCGGGATTGAGATAAAAAATAATAAAATAATAGAGACAATTAACCAAAAGAAAGGCATCACAACTACCAGAATCAAGAGGATAAACCTTCTTTGAACGAAAAGAAACGCAGAAATGGAGATCGACATTAAGCAAAGGATTACTCGTATGATCTCTAGTTTTCAGCGAATCTCTGTTTTCTTATTTCATGAAGAAAATCACACTCCCTTCACATTTGGAATTCCAGTTCCTCTTTGGAGGATTCTGTACAATTTTGATTTGTATAAAAATTAGGGATACTTTGTTTTGACATTTTCAAGCTTAATAACCTCTTCATTACTCTGAATATTAGTACCAAGATAGATCTTCTCAAAGGACCCTCTACCTATTTTATGACCGAGCCGGAATTCATTCGCCATACGAGACTCCATCAAAGAAAAAGCTCAAACCACAATCACAGCTGAACCCCAAAATCTTAATTCAAATCCTAATTCTAGAAATAATTACACCAAGAATCAAAAAGCACCACAAAACCCTTTCAAAAACTCATCCTCTACGATTATCCAAAATTTAACAAAAATCGAGCATCGAAACCATTACAAATCCAATCTAGGTCCATCGCTTCAACGAACGATCATTCGAACAGTTGATGAAATTTGCTCAGAGAGAAAGCTTAATCGATTAAAGAAACAATGAGAGATCAATCGATAGGAAGATTGAGGGATTTGCAATAATGATTCCTTGGGTTTTCGAATTTTTGGATAGATCGACCAAAATCAAGAGAATAAGTGCATGAAGAACACAACCAAAACAGAGATTGGAATGTTTTAGATCAAAAATCGGTGAGTTCCTCTCCCAACAACCCCCTTCGAACTTCTTATACTTAGTGTTTCTATAACTAATTTGAAGAGAGAGAGAGAGAAAGAGGTCTCTCTTTCTTGTTGTTTCTTCTTTCTTTATACACGGGAGAAGAAGATAAAATAATAAAAAAGAAAACTTTACTATTGGCACACCACACCTAAAGTGCTATTTTTTTTTGTCTTGAATCCTTTCTTCATCACGCACAACAATAAAAAAATAATTTTATTTTGTTTCTTAGTACATCACTTACAAACAATTTATTTTCACAACTCACTATCCTTCATAGTAACGTGCTAAAAAAGATTTTATCCAAAAAACAATAAAAAATCCATGACTCCTCATCCCAACCACCATCATTCGATCCCCAATTCATATGTTACTTTGAATCTTTCATTATTATTGGAGTCGACAAAATAAAAAAATAAAAAAAACTACTTAATCAAAATATCCTACTAACCTGCCCTAAAAATTAAATTAATTAAACAAATAAAAAAAAATAGGCCAATTGCAATGTCACAAATTTTGAGATTTTCAAGTTTGATCCTCAAACAATCTCCAGCGGAGTCGCCACTGAAAGCGCCCTCGATCCACGGGTTGCGGATCCATTTTTTTGGGTTTGGGAGTTGCCACCTAGTTTCACGGTTTAGGAATCGAAACATGACTCAAAACCAGAAAAAAGGTACTAATCTATGAAAAGAAAGGGATCACGTTACGGGATCGGAAGGTGTTAGGCACCGATCCCGCCTAGCAAACGCTGGTTTCTACTTTTCCCAAAAATCACATTGCTAAAAACAACCCAATAAAAAAAAATAAAAAAAAATACTATTTTACTTGAGTGATTGCAATAATACGTTCCCTCAGAACTTGCGGAGAACGTCCTCATGTGAGTTTTCCTATTTTTTCTTCATCACTGGACCCGATTTTGATATCCAAGATGAGGTATCTACCTCTTATATCTGAGTGTTTTCTAAAATTTTGGAAGGTTTCTAAATATTTTTTGAGTAAAAACTGGGGTTTGGATGTTGGGTTGGGAGTTGGGGTTTCGAATTTAGGATTTTGGGAAGGCTGGGGGTTGTTTTTGATCTCCTTTTCTTAGGGTTTCTCTTGACCTGCGAAATTAGGTTGTGGAAGCTCTATATTTATAGAGTTTTTTGGGTAGAGTTGGTGTTGGATTAGGTCTCTTAGGATAAGGTGAATTAGGGTTTTAAATTAGGATTTTTAATCTTGCGTACAATGAAAGAATATATTTTTAAGTTTTTTGAAAAACCCCTAATTATATCTTTAATTCTTTGAGCCCTCAAATTGAGGGGTCCTTTAATAAATATCAAGGGGGATCCACTTAAATAAGTGGGCAACCACCTAAAATATTTTCAAGGGTTTGATTGATTGATTTTCTTTGTTCAAAATTTTAACTTAATTTTATTAAGGTTTCACTTTACATTAATTAGTTTTTTATTGATTAATTTCTGAATTTTAAAATTTTAAAATTGAAAAATTACCGTTTTGCCCTCAAAGGGGAGTTTTGTGTTGAGGAGTCGTTTTTCGATATGTTGAAATGTTTTGTAATTCATTTTTCATAAGGAATTAGATGAGATTATCGGTTTGTGTCATTTATGAATTTTTTGATATGAAAAGATTGTGAACCCTATGAGGGGCATTTTCGTAATTTTATTGAATTTGAAGAAAATTGGCGGAATGGTTTATTTGATTTTACTTTATTGTTTTATATGTTCGAAAGGATTTTCCTAAGCGTGATGTGGGATCTAAGGATGTTTTGATGTTAGGGGTATTTTGGTAATTTCATCCTTTTTAAAAGATTTTTATCGTAAAACTTCTTTTTGTCTGAACAATGATGATTTCTACATTTTCGGGGTCATATTTCCCTATCGTAGCGTGACTTCTATAGGTTTTTTATTTTAGATACCTCATTTGAATTTCTGAAACATATCTAGCAACAAAATAGAACATTGGAATATTATCTATTATTGGGAACTGTCGCAATTGGGTTGACGAGTTGATTAATCAGGCAAGTGCAAAAATGGGGTGTCTACATATGTACTTTGTCTTTTTCTTGGATAGTGGACCCAACAAAAATGTTGAACTACTTTGTATCATTGACTCACATTTTGTATCTAGACAGTAATATTCTTCTATAGTAAAATATTTTGCATCTGTCTCGTGTGCTTATGATTGGTTATTTGCATATATTATATGTTTGTTTGCACACGTTTGCATGTTTTGACATTGATTCATTGAATTAAATCTTTTTATTTCGAGTAAGTTGCCATGCCTATTTTTTATAGTTAAATTAGTATTGGTATATTTCTATTTACTTTTGCTATGCATCTTGCTCTGATAGCATATGTATTGCATGCATGTTATTTTTTTTTTCCATATGTGCTAATTGGTATATCTATGTGGGCATTGGGTTGATTACATCCTTTGTCAAATAGTGACAAAAATGAGGAGAATAGTTTCCACTAGTGTACACTATCCTATTTCAATTCTATAAGTAAACCACTCAGAGAGAACAATACCTAAGGGTGAGCAAACATTTAGAATCTTAGATTTTTATATTTAAACACTTTTGTAAGATTTTATCAGGTGTAATTGTGTTGGTCATTCTGGGAATATTTCCTAGTCTCTTGGTCTAGATTAAGTTTTATCTTGTAATTGACAAAGGGGGAGATTGTTAATTCCATATTTTGTAAATACCGAGATTGTGTTGTGTTTTGGACCAATTTGCATTTGAAGACGTATGAAGACTCTAGTAAAGTCACTCAACTCAAGTACCTTGACAAAACGTTTCAAATGTGTGTGCACAGAGCTTAAAAGGTAATGAGACCAAGTAAACCATTTCCCAACACCTAGATGATTGTTTAATTCTTACTAGTAAAAACAACTCATTCCTTGACCCGTTTGCTCATCGAATCTTTCAGAAGTAAAAAATGACAAAACATGAATTTTAGCAATTCTACACCATTAGGCCATTTACCAACCCTTAGTAATAGTTGGGGGATCTTATATTGATAATATTTACAAAATCCCCAAACAGTTTAATCACTGAATTTCTCAAGAACTCAAAATGACCCAACAAGCTATTTTGATAATTCTATTGGGGCTTTTTGGCATTTTACCAAGGTCCCTAGTAGCAAACACCCATCCTCTACCAGGGGTGCCAGTGTGTCTACCAAGGACACAGGTAGATCTTTTTTAATGGTTTGAAATTTGAAAAATATGACTATTGGTGTGACGCCCCCAAAATACTAACCCAAAGTCCCATATCAATTCTCGAGGTACAAGGTAGCGCATCGAAATTTTGGCATGATTTCCTCTGTTTATGTTAGTATTCCAAGACATTCTAATACTTGTTTCACCTGATAAACAATATACATAATATCCTATACATATTCACAGCATAGAATAATAGCGAAAAGTTATATACATCTAACAACGTAAGGTAGATCAGAGTGTGGAAGAAGTATATAATATATAGGATTCTATTGAAACTCCTCAATCTAACAAAAGTCCTAACGCTAAACCCAACATCTATAATAATACCTGGATGAACTGATGTTGCTAGGGGTATAGTCCTAGTACTCACCAGGTAACAAGTTTTGGTCATCTATTTGACAAACCAGGTGATCCTTACTCGTTGATTCTATACCTACCTCGCCAACTGTCGACTCCGAAACTAAAAAAAAATGAAA
The DNA here is from genome assembly GCF_017979445.1 of Akebia trifoliata. NCBI lineage: Eukaryota > Viridiplantae > Streptophyta > Magnoliopsida > Ranunculales > Lardizabalaceae > Akebia > Akebia trifoliata. The sequence continues at coordinate 11,078,008 of NC_141377.1, read as the reverse complement.
AAATGGTGAGTAACAGTAGCTACCTAGTAGGGAAACAAACAATTCCTACTAATAACTTCATCTTAATATGAATGAGTAAGCATTCTAAATCATTTTAATACATGCAAAGTTTTACAGAATGAATTACGATTAATAGATACATATAAGTAGGGATGAGTAATTAAACGTTTTAAAACTCACATTACATCAATCAATAGTACTCACTATAGTATTTTCTTTTTGTACAAATTTATTTGACAAAATTGAAACAGTAACCATGCTTTATATTTTATAATTCAACATAAGGCAATAAATATATAATACAAAATGGTGGAGTAGTGGAATTAGAGAGCTGGATAGAAACTTATTCTATCCAGATCTCCGTGGAGAAAGGTATTCTTCACGTCAAGTTGAAATAAGGGCCACTTTTTGATTGCAACCAAGGCAAGAATGACATGAATGGTGGTCATTTTAGCAACCTGGGGCAACAATTTCATTGCCTCAGTTTCGACTCAATATGCTTGAAGGAATCTTTTAGCTACTAATCTAAATTTTGGATTGCTCCCAATCGGGATATGATGTTACAATACTTTATTGGTTTTTAGTTTTTGATTTTGTGACTGGTCAATGCAACGTACCACGCTTGGTTGATTATTTATCCTGCTTAGACTGGCCGTTTAACTTGACTATAAGCAATGGGTCTTTTTTCAATGTGTAAGAACGTTTGACTAATCTAGATTGTTAGTGATCACTGACTAATCATCTTCTTCTATACCTATTAGGAGTGCATGTGATTCCCATTATACATCTTCATTCATGTACGACCACTTTTACATTACAAGTTCACTAGTAAAGATAGAAAGGAATAAACCTAGATTCCAATTGTGACTCTACTCTCATACGAGTCCCATACCATGTATGAGCTTGGTTGTCCCTACCGTACATCTCAGGATCGTATATCACTCTTGATGATATGATAAACTATCCCTTCAGATATTTACAGACTCTTTAACAGTTCATAAAATAACTATATATACATATCATTTCTTTTCTTTGAAAATAAATTAAGAAATTAAAATTACAAAGTTGAGAATGGATATCTAGTTTCCTACCATACAATAGTAGTCCATTGGCCTAAATTAAACAACAGTACATAATGCATAATCGTAAATAAATATACAAGTCACCTCGTGACAATAGAAAGTAAATTAACTCTAGATATCCTTTCATCAACCCACACAAAACATCATCATGTAAAATGCAGACATCACCCATCGGGTGTGACATTTTATCGTTTCATCCCTATTTTTTTCCTTTTTTTGAGTTATGCACTTTTCAATTTTTCGAACTTAACAGTCATTTTTTGACATTTATCCCCTCAATATGAGTTCATTGAATATTAAATAATTTTTCAAACTTTGAAATTTATTGTTATCATTTAAATTGAAATATTAAAAATTTTAGATAAAAACGGGGTCAAATTAGTGCATAGGATCAAACTGGCAAAAATAATTCGGTGAAATGTCTCACCCATGTATAATTTGTTACAAAACATAATTAAATACATCAAACACATATATTTCGCATGAATTTGAAATAAATAACGAAAATTCTACATTTAGAATTAAACTAAAAGATTTATAAAAATCTGAAATATACTTTTTAAAATCTACGATTACCAGTAAGAATCATAAGCCTCTACCATTCTCTAGGTGTTAGAATTGAAGAATATGAGCAGAAGACAAGGTGACCAGTATGAAAATCAAGGCGGACATGATCTGGAGATAACTAGTTTTTGAATCGGACCTAGTGGTTTCGAAGATCTCGACGATACGGTCCACTTTTCCTTCTGTAATAGATGACTGTTTGGGCTCTAAGTTGGTAAAATCAGAGGTCGAAAGGTCAAAACTCCCGTATAGAGTAAGACTAATTTTTGATGAAATACGGAGAAAGAGAAGAAAAAAAGAAAAAAGAATGGGCAAGGTTTGTAGAGTACAATACTACGGACATTTTTCCTTTCTTCATTGAGCGTCGGTAGAGACCCATTCAAAACGAAATCACAGATCTAAATTGTTTAAAAACCAATGTTTAAAAGAAAACTTGTGTGCTGCTGTTGACGGTTTGGAGAAGATAAAGTAAATAAAAAAATGAAATTCGTTTTATATATTAAAACATCGGGACCACACGAAATTTTTGAACCTGTTTCGTTTGACAATAACTTGACTGTTAGGACTTTGAAATTGATGAGTGAATACTTCTTTTTCTATAATTTTTCATTACAGATTTAATGGTGCAATCGAATTCTATATATTCTCTTTTTAATAAAAATTCACTTTTTCAGCCCAGTACGACTCAAAAATTGAAGTTGTTTCCATTTTTTACTATAATTTAACTTTTCAGACTTCGAAAATGACGAGTAAATACTCTATTTTATATAGTTTTGCATTGCAGACCCAATGGTATGATCAAATTTTAAAATTCTTGCTATAGCAAATATTCATTTTTTTAGCCTCGTTTGACCTGAAAATCGAGGATTTTATAACTTTTTCGTTCGAACTCACATTTGAACGTGCTTACAAGCTAAAATATGTTTTCCGACCATTTTGTATCCATTGGTGAGGCCAGATTTTATTAAAAATGACTGGAAAAAATCTTAAAATTTTACCCTAAGTCTTACTTTCAGAATTTTTTCAAAATTATTTATTTAATTTCCTTGAGATACGAGTAAAAAAATCAGGGTGTTATACTTTGAGCTACCCAGGCCCTCGGTAGGTTATTGTTAGCTCTCTAAACTCTTTATAAGTCAGTCTCTTGGCTCATTTGAGAGTTGATCAAACCCTAACGAATACTTACTTTCTTCTTATACCGTCTTGATAGCATTCTCTACCCATAGGAAACATTTTCCTTAGTTGAACCCAACTTTAACCTGGCATTCTACTTGTTTGATGCCTCTTCATTCATCTATCCTTCCCATGCACACACATTGAATGGAAGAAGAGAAGTTTAAGGGCATAAAAAACTCAAGAACCGGATTAGAAGATCTATTGAGTTGAGTTGAGTCCGTATGAGTGTGTTTTTGCTTTTATTTTTCATTTCTAAGGTTCTTGGTTCATAGTAAAATCAAACTCTTGCTAGAATTGAGGATTTTAGTCAAGAAAACAAGGTTGCGGGTTGGGGATCCCCTAAGTACAATTCCACAAGTTTGATAAAGAAACTTTTTTCTCAAATCATAGGTTTATATTTAGTATAGAGAAAAATCTAAATTGTAAGGTTTTGAGGTGAACCATAAGCCTCATTTGTTAATGTAGCCCAAGAACCTAGAGTATGGTATTTGGTAGTGGATGTATGTAAGCTGCCTAATCGCTATAAATCTTCTATCTCTTGTTTATATTTATGCTTTAAGCCTTGATTTTCTAAGTATGTACTTAAATGATGATGAGTAACATGCATATCAATTTCATATCAAACATTTGTTGTAATGTCCACATCATATTTTAAACTTGAATGTTTTGCCATGAATGAAATGATTTAAACTTGTGCAACCATAAGTACATTGCTTGCTCTAGCATAACCTTGAGAACTTTATTTGTTTTGCTTATCGATAGATAGACCTAGGTAGCTTAATCTTGTCATTTGACTTAGTTAATAACCTAGGTTAGATTTAGCCCGTAATTTGACTTGTTTTGTTTATTAGATGGAAATTTTAATTATCCTATTCACCCTAATAAATTTGGGGGTCCAACTTAAAACCAACTGGCTATGAGTGGAGAGGCCTAGGAGCTTATAAGGAAAACGACAAATTAATGACTGTTCGATATGGGACTAAATTCAACACCCCACCGTACATGTGGGTGGGAGTGGGCCAAAACACGAGGAGATATGAATTGGATAACGTGGACGAGAGAAACGCATACTCTAATATCATAATAAATTTGGGGGTCCAACTCAAAACCAATTGACTATGAGTGGAGAGATGTAGGAGATTATAAGGAGAGAGACAAGGCAATGAGTGTTCAATGTGAGACTAAACTCAACACACCCCCTCTAGGATTAGACACAATACAAACCCGTAATTTCATAAATGCTTTCCCCCATTGCTAATGATATCTTAGGGAGAACTGTAACGTGCAATATGATTTTGTTGAGGAATATGACTACCACCTTACATTCATTAATCTTGTAAGCAACAACTTTGAACCATTGGGAAACATAATCAATCACGACGAGGATAGAAAGATATTCGTGATTATAGGGAATCGACCCATGAAATGAATGCCCCAAACATGGAATATTTTGATGATAAGAATTGGTTGTAGGAAAATCTCATTCCGGCGTGAGATCTTTACAATATTCTTGCGAATCGCAAAAGATTGTTGGCTAGTAAAATCTACTTCGCAAAACTTTTACAATGATTTTCATTTGACTAAAATACCACCACATGCTTGGTCATGAAAGAAAGACAGATGTTGAGCATGGTTAGTCTCTAGGATACATCTATCGATAATTTGATTAGGAAAATACTTAAATAAGTAAGGATCATCCTATAATTATCATTTTGCTTTGCTTAGAAATCTAAACATCCTTTGTTTTGACCAGGTTCTAGGTGTTCATTCCATGAAAATGTAATTTATGAGGTTAATGTAGAATGAAACATGGGAGTGTGAGATGGACATGAGTTGTTCATCTAAAAATGTTTCATGGACTCGAGCAGTGACTCTATGATGAGACTATCGTTGTTCTTCTCACCGAAGTTAATAATAATCTTACTTTTACCTTACTTGTGGGACAAGTAGGGGATCGAACCCAAGAGAAAGGAGGAATAGAGCTAAGCTAAGAAGATAAAATCCAAATTAACTAAAAGAAATTAAAACTATTTTTCTTTGTATTTTTGAACTTATAAGAAGATGTAAAATTACTAGAAAATAAATTAAAGTAAATGAAATTAAAAGCAAGTAAACTTATGAATTAAAACACCATTGGAGGTGGATCTACCTAAAATATGTTAATGAGCAATTCCTAGTCTCTAGCCTTTTTATAACTCAATCATAAGGACTTGGTGTTAGCTCCTTAGATCGGAAAGTTTTGCAAATAAAATGAAATAAGGGAACAAAAATAAAGTAGAATTCTTTGAAAACTTCTTACTATAAATTATCTAATTTAAACATACTTTATCTTGATCTAATCTAAGCATAAAGTATCTATATTAATAATAAAAGGTGCAAGAAACTTAAAGAGAATTCATAAGCATTTTAAATAAAAGAAAGGCATAAACTTAGAAATAACACAAGAACTTGCTCTAGGTTTTTTCACTCTCCAATGGAGAGGAACTTAGCCTAATGTCATTGCAAGAGAGGGAAGATAAGAGATGAAAGAACTTTTCTTCATTTCATGGAGAAAATTACAACTTCTTCTTCTTCTACTTCTTACAAGACTATTTAACCAAAAGAAAATAACTAGAAAATGAAAATACAAAAAATAAGAGAATATGCTAAGAGCCTTATATTAAATGAGTCTTGGATAAGAGAACCAAGATGGGACCCTTTCTCTAGAAATGAAGGCTCTATTTATGGAAAAAATGTATGTAGAAGAGTCTAAAAGTAGCCTCCACTTTTCTTTGCACAAAAAGATAAAAGAGGAGAATATGCGTTAAGAATTAGGGCATTCCAAAGGATTAGGGCATTCCAAAGTGGGTCCAAATGCTTTTGTCTTGAGATTTTGATTCCAATTTGTTGATTTTCTGCACAAGAAACACACGTGGTGATTTGAGGCTTATCATGATTATTATCTTAATATGGATAAATAGGTACAAAAATCAAGATAAATATCTGAAAAATGTGTGTATAATTGAGTGTTTGGAAACACTCATCACACCCCCACCCCAGACTTACCTTTTTCTAGTCCCTAGAAAATAAAACTGCCACTTTCGCAGGCACCTCGACTGCATTTAGTGAATGCAACAAGTCCTTGAACCTCTAGGTTACCCCTAGTGGACGAGTTTGACTCGTGAGGGTTTGCAGAAAATATACTCACAAAATTTGAAAACAACTTTGAAGTAAAAATAGTCAAAATCAAAACTTATATTGAAAAGCACAAGTCTTTTTTTTTTCAAACAATTGGAAGTACTGCTTGGTATAGAGTCCCAACCCTTATTTCTCTATGACAAAACTTAGACTTAAATTGAACTTTGAGGGATAGTGATTCTAACTCAGAAATTTAAGAGATTCGATTTCCTCAAATGATTTTCAACCTTCTAACTACTCAAGAATAGCTGGAGTAACTTAATGTTTAATTCTAAACTTAGCATCCTGTCTGGGGTAGTGAGAAGTGTGGATATTCACTTTAATACCTCTAAGGGGTTTTATCTGTGATATTCCAGTATACTCACATTTTTACACTTGATGGCTTTAAACCCTACTAAAACTTTACATAAACTTTTAGATCTTTGATTTTTTTTTTGAAAGGTCTCTTTTTTTCTATTACTTCTTCATTATTTTTCTAAGAAAAGTAGGCAGTCCTTTTCAAGGTACCCAGTCTAATTCAATAGTTGCTGTACAAGGTGTATATAACCCAGTTATGTTTTTCTTTTAATCAGCCAACCAATTGAACAAGGAAGTCAAAGTTCATCAAACCTAGTTTTTCCTTAAACTCTGGGTAGAAAGAAGGTAATAAGCTCTTTTAATACAATCTAAACTCTTGGTAACCTTATTAGAAGTGACTATAAACCAAAAGATAACTTTGCTCTAATTTTTGCCTAAGAGAAATACAAATGGGGACTCCAGATCATAGCTTCCAATGAAAGACTGATTAAATATTTTTAACTAAGTGCTTAAAGATACAAGTTAAGATTTTGAGTAAAATACAACAAAGTCGCCAACTAAATATTTTTCAATTTTTTTTTTAAAGAAGAAAATAATAAGTGGAAATCCGACCCATACCCCCAAACTTAAACATTATATTGTCCTCAATATTTCAACATATACATGCAAAAATCAAATTGAAATTTACAAAATGAAATGAAGTGGGTTAGATAGCACCTGAGACAGACCCTATATTCCTGTTGATATTTAACACAATGTCCCTTGAAGTGCATGCATTGTCTCCCAGAAGTGCTAAGTTTAACGTCTTTAGCTAGACGAAAACATAGTTAATTTTGATAGACGGGATCATCGAGAAAAAGAACTTCCTCCTGTGGAACATACTCGAGAAACGGTTTGAGATGTTGACCATTCACTTTGAAAGTGGATCCGTCCTTAGGATTAAGGACTTCAACAGCACCGTAGGGGTAAACTGTTTGGATAATATATGGGCCAGTCCATCGAGACTTAAGTTTTCCTGGAAAAAGGTGGAGTCTATTATCATACAACAAAACTCTTTGATTAGGAATGAAATTCCTCCTAAGAATGTGCCTATCATGAAAGAATTTGGTACGCTCTTTGTACCTTTTGGCACAATCATACGAGTCATTTCTAATATCTTCTAACTCGTCTAGTTGTAACTTTCGCTTCTTACCGGCTTTATCAAAATCAAAGTTGAGGCGTTTGATCGCCAAATATGCACGATGTTCTAGTTCTACCGGGAGATGGCAGGCCTTGCCAAAAACTAACCGGTAGGGAGACATCCCTATGGGTGTCTTGAATGCAGTCCTATAGGCCCAGAGTGAATCACTCAATCTCAAAGACCAATCTTTCCTTGAAGGATTGACTGTTTTTTCTAAGATAGTCTTTATTTTCCTGTTAGAAATCTCCACTTGTCCACTTGTTTGTGGGTGGTAAGGTGTGGCAACCTTATGCGTTATGAGGTATTTCTTCATCAACGCAGCAAAGATCTTGTTGCAAAAATGTGAGGCACCATCACTTATGATAGCTCGCGGAGTACCAAATCTTGAAAAAATCGTCTCCTTGATGAATTTTATCACAACCTTGTGATCGTTAATTCTACATACCACAGCTTCGACCCATTTTGACACATAATCAACGGCAACTAGGATGTATTGGTAACCCTGGGAGATAGGAAAAGGTCCCATGAAGTCTATACCCCACACGTCAAAAATTTCGATGATCAGTATAGGATTTTGAAGCATTTCATTTCTCTTAGAGATTTTTCCTAATCTTTGACATCTATCACAAGATTTGCTAAACTCGTGGGCATCACGAAAAATACTAGGTCAGAAAAAACTGCATTGTAGGATTTTCATGACGGTCTTCTTACCACTGAAGTGCCCTCCGCAGGCATGATTATGACAAAACTTTAGGATACTGACTTGCTCACAGGTTGGAATACAACGTCTAATGATTTGATCAGGACAGTACTTAAATAAGTATGGCTCATCCCAGAAATACCATTTTGTTTTTGACAGAAGACGAAGTTTCTCTTGACTAGTCATTTCGACTGGGAATTGACCTGTAACTAGGTAGTTGACAATGTCAGCATACCATGGAGCATTGGCTTGAGAGATTTGCATAAGTTGCTCATCGGGAAAGGATTCAGAGATGGGTAAGGATTCCTCGGATGGCTTGTTAACTATCCTAGACAAGTGATCAGCTACGACATTTTCTGTCCCTTTTTTGTCTCGGATCTCGAGATCAAACTCTTGTAGAAGTAGAATCTAACGGATTAACCTTGCTTTAGCATCTTTCTTTGATAGAAGGTACTTCAATGCTGCGTGGTCTGTGTAGATCACAACTTTAGATCCTATGAGGTAGGGGCGGAATTTTTCAATGGCATAGACCACTACTAGCATTTCCTTCTCTGTTGTAGAGTAATTAAGCTGAGCATCGTTTAGGGTTTTACTAGCATATTGGATAACATGAGGTTATTTTTCAATTTGCTGACCCAAAACAGCGCCTATTGCATAATCTGAAGCGTCGCACATAACTTCGAATGGAATGCTCCAGTTTGGAGGTTGAATAATGGGTGCCGAGGTTAACTCAGACTTGGGTTTGTTGAACGCAGAGAGACATGACTCTGAAAAGTCGAAAGGAACATCTTTTCCCAATAGCTCACATAAAGGTTTCGAGATTTTCCTGAAATCTTTAATGAATCTATGATAGAAACCTGCATGGCCTAGGAATGACCTAATTTCTTTGACCGTTCTAGGAGGTGGTAATTTTTCAATTAGACCTACCTTTGCCTTATCTATCTCAATTCCCTTAGCAGAAACAATGTGCCCTAGCACAATCCCTGATGTTACCATGAAATGGCATTTTTCCCAATTGAGGACTAGATTGACCTCTTTGCAACGTACAAGGATCAAAGTCAAGTGATGGATACATTCCTCAAAACTTGATCCAAAAACTGAAAAATCGTCTATGAATACTTCGAGATATTTTTCTTGCATGTCGGAAAATATACTCATCATGCACCGTTGAAAAGTAGCGGGTGCATTGCACAATCCAAAAGGCATGCGACGATACGCGAAAGTTCCGAAAGGACAGGTGAAAGTTGTTTTCTCTTGATCGATTGGAGCAACAGGTATCTGGTTGTACCCGGAATAACCATCTAAGAAGCAATAGTAAGAATGTCCTGCCAGACGCTTTAACATTTGATCAATGAAAGGTAAGGGGAAATGATCCTTAGGAGTCATCGAGTTGAGTTTCCTATAGTCAATACACACTCTCCATCCATTTTGAATTCGAGTGGGGATTAATTCATTGTCTTGGTTCACTACCACAGTGATACCAGACTTCTTAGGAACTACTTGTATAGGACTCACCCAACGACTGTCAGAGATAGGATAGATAATACCCGCATCTAGCAATTTCATCACTTCCATCCGAACTACGTCTTTCATTATAGGATTTAGCCGTCTCTGAGATTCTAAGGAAGGTTTAGCGAAATCCTTTAAACGAATATTGTGCATTTCCACAGATGGACTAATTCCCTTGATGTCAGCTATGCTCCAACCAATAGCTTCTTGATGTTCTTTTAATACTCCTAACAACTTTCTTTCTTGAACTTCATTAAGGTGAGAAGAAATGATTACGGGCAAGGTTTGATTCTTACCAAGAAATGCATATCTCAAGGTCTATGGAAGCGACTTGAGTTCTAATTTTGGAGGCTCGATATAAGAAGGAACAAGATTGGATGTGCGCACAGGAAGACTTTCAGTTTTTGCGTGCCACCGCACAGAATCTAAGAGTGGAATAGATTCAAGCAAAGCATTGATTTCGCTTATAGACTCTTCGACGTCCAAGTCAAGGCCAAAGTGAGCCAAACATTTTGTTAGGGGATCAGAGTACCCTAACTCTTGATACGTTTGATTGAATAACGTATCTATCATGTTCACTTCCTCCATACCATCATCTACATCAATTCCTTGGAAATTGTGGAAGACGTTCAGTTTCACTTTCATATCCCTAAATGCTAAAGTCATAATTCCGTTTCTACAACGAATGACCGAGTCAGACGTGGGTAAGAATGGACGTCCTAAGATGATAGGAATATGACTATTCGAATTGATGACTGGCTCCATGTCTAAGACAACAAAGTCAACAGGAAAATAGAAATCTTTGACTTTAACTATCACGTCCTCAACTATACCCTTTGAAATTTTTATGGACCTATCGGCTAGACTCAATGTGATATCGGTGGGTTTCAAAACCCCCAAACCTAATTGTTTATAAACTGAATATGGTAAAAGGTTCACACTAACCCCTAAGTCTAAGAGACATTTTTCGACCACTTGATTTCCAATATGAATGGAAATTGTCGGACATCCAGGATCCTTAAATTTTGGTGCAATCGTTTGTTGGATGAGCGACGAAGCTTGGGCTGCCATAATAGCTTCCCGAGGAAATGGTGTTTTCCTTTTAGCTGTGGTCAAATCCTTTAGGAATTTCGCATAAGAAGGTATCTGCTTAATGGCATCTAGGAATGGGATATTGATATGCACATTTTGGAAGACTTCTAAGACACCCTCAAATTGCTTATCTTTTTTAGAATCTCTAAGACGATGGGGAAATGGAGCTTTTGAAATTGGCAAAATGATAGGAGGATTTTCCAAATCTTTCTCTTTCTCTATTGGAGACTCTATGACTTCTTTTTGAACTTTGTCCTTCTCTAGGACTTTTTCTCCCATGTCAATAGGTTGGACCTTGTTGTCCACCTTTTTTCCCAAACGCAAGGTGTGGATAGCTTAGATTGAGTCTTGTGGAGCTCCATAATGGCTTCTTACTTCATATTGACCTTTCGATCCGTTTGGAATCAAAGGTTGACCTCTAGGGTTAGGGATAGTCTGACTAGGAAATTGACCTTTCTTTCTTCCACTCAAGGAGAGAGCTAACTGCCCCAACTGAACTTTCATCTTAGCTATGGATTGCGCAGTGACCTGGTTAATTTGAGTTTGATTTTGATGGGTTTGCTGTTGAGTTTGGATGAACTACTGTTGCTGTCTCATCAACTCGGCAATCATAGATTCTAAGGACGACTGTTGTTGGTCAGGCTGCTGGTAATTGGTCATGGGATCTGGTATGATGGCTCTGCAATCTGTAGATTGTTGGGGTTGATAAGGGACTTGAGGAACAATAGCTTGGTTTGTGGAAGAACCAGATTGCCTAGGAAAACTCCTATTGTAACCTGACGGACCACTAGATTGAATAGGTTCGTTCTGTCTGTATGAGAAATTAGGATGGAACCTATTATCTGGGAGATACGTTTGGCTAAAAGAGTTTGGAGTTGGCTTCCTAAAAGTACTATAGCCATTAATCGCATTTGCTTGTTCAGCTTTGATTTGAGGCAAGGTGGGACAACACTTGACCAAATGATCGTTGCCGTCGCATATAACGCACAAAGAACTCGGTTCGACAGTCACTTGCGAAATTGCCCGAGGATCTAGGTGAGGTTTGGATGCTGAGATGGTAAAGGCATCTAACTTCTTCGTGAGATTGTTCATCCCACTCACTAGACTAGACATAACATTTTTGAGATCAGGGTTTGCCTTCATCTCATACATGCCTGTCTTTCTAACCGGATCATCTCTATCAAATTCTTCTTGGTTAGTACTCCAATTTTGAGGACTCTCGGCTAACTCTACAAGGAAATCATACGCTTGGTTGGGAGTTTGGTTCATGAACTGACCCTTATGCATTGACTCGACTAAGGTACGTTGATTCATTGTTTATCCTCTATAAAAACTTTGCACCAACTGTGCTTTATCAATGCCATGGTGTGGGCACTTGACCAATAAATCATTGAATCTTTCCCAAGTTTGAGAAAATTCATCATCAGGACGGGCTCTAAAATTTCTAATAGAGTCCTTCATTTTCTCAGTTTTGATCACGGGGTAGAATTTGGCCATAAATTTCTTGGATATAACATCCCAGGTAGATATGGAATTGGGTGTTAGGGAGTTCAACCACGTAGTTGCGTGGTTTTTCAAGGATAACGGGAACAGAATAGGCTTGATACTTTCCTCATCTAGATTCTGATTTCTAAAAGTTTGACATATAGTCAAGAATCGATTAAGATGGGTGTAAGGTTGTTCACGCTCTAAACCGTGGAACTTAGGGAGCATATTAATGGTGGCAGCCCTAATTTCAAACTGAGGTGCATTGTTCAATGGTAAAACAATGCATGTAGGAGGAGATGCGGAAGCTGGAGCGAAGAGCTCATTGAGAGTTCGCTCTCAATCACCCATCATAACTACTGATGGTGTCTTGCGTATCCTACTGATGGTACGTTCGATCTCAGGATCAAATGGTTCTAACATGTTGTTTTGTGAACGTCTACCAAGCATGCAAATCACACAGTCGATCAAACAATCACAAAAAGAAAAGACTGGACCTAGATAGGTTGCCTAAAGCTAGACAGCTCCTAACTGGGTAGAAATAGCGCAACTAGCCTTCCAACTCGATTCTATGAAGTCAAGTTTGAATCATTCGGATCTCCAGATCGGAGGAGGCGCATAATGCATAAGCAAGGACACTCTTAAATACCTCCTTTCTTGAATAGACTGAGTCTATCCCCTCAAAGGGCAAGATCTTACTAGATAGAAAAACGACCAAGAAACGCAATTGGCACAACTTGAAGCGAAATTTCTCCTATTGAGCTCGTGGGCCCTATAGTCAAGTCTAATTGATTTTAATTAATTTGATTGGATGACTAGTGAGTTGATTATCCTAATTAGAGCAAGGAATTGGTAATGACTTCCAATCCTTATCTTATCATGCCATCCCTAGGAGAGGGGTGCTCTTTACTACTTAATTAACTAATCCAAGTGTGTGCAAATTGGAAAAATAACATACAAAGGCAAGGAGTAACCCACTAGTAAAGAGAGGCGTGGGTGTTTCGAGATTACCTCCCGTGCTAAACGGGGTGAAGACAGTTTGAGTCGACTTAGGCCACCAACTCCAATTTTGGTGTGCGAACCTAAGGAGCCGTGACGGTATTGTCCACCCGTCGTCCTTCCTTAGTCTATTACAATCCAAGCCTTCTTGGATAATTAAAAAAAAATTACAAAGAATCTTATACAAGTATTTCTAAAACAGAAAAATAAACTTAACTAAAGATTCAAGGAAATTGAAAGAAAAGAAGAAAAAAAATGTTCACCTACAAGAAGCAAAATAGAAATGTTAGCAGAAATGATAGTAAATGGACTCAAAAACAGAATCTGACTTACCACAATCTTGCTGACTTTGTCATATTTTATAGAAAATTTCGTTCTACCCCAAATCGATATATTATAATAGATAATCGGAGATCGGAGTAGAAAGTTACAGTCAGTTTAAGTTCTGCTGTCAAGGGTGAAAAAATAAACGGGAATGACTTTTTTTTTTTTCAATGTTTTTTTCTTCTTTCTTCTCTCTTAAAATCTCAAGAACACTTGAACTTATAGAAAGAACCAAAATAAAAAAATAAAATAAAATAAAAATGAAAGAAATTAATTTTAAATCAAAACTTACCACTAATACCTTTACCTTTCCCTGGCAGCGATGCCAAAATTCTGATGAGACTATCGTTGTTTTTCTCACCGGAGTTAATAATAATCTTACTTTTACCTTACTTGTGGGACAAGTAGGGGATCGAGCCCAAGAGAAAGGAGGAATAGAGCTAAGCTAAGAAGATAAAATCCAAATTAACTAAAAGGAATTAAAACTGTTTTTCTTTGTATTTTTGAACTTATAAGAAGATGTAAAATTGCTAGAAAATAAACTAAAGTAAATTAAATTAAAAGCAAGTAAACTTATGAATTAAAACACCATTGGAGGTGGATCTACCTAAAATATGTTAATGAGCAATTCCTAGTCTCTAGCCTTTTTATAACTCAATCATAAGGGCTTGGTGTTAGCTCCTTAGATCGAAAAGTTTTACAAATAAAATGAAATAAGGGAACAAAAATAAAGTAGAATTCTTTGAAAACTTCTTACTACAAATTATCTAATTTAAGCATACTTTATCTTGATCTAATCTAAGCATAAAGTATCTATATTAAGAATAAAAGGTGTAAGAAACTTAAAGAGAATTCATAAGCATTTTAAATAAAAGAAAGGCATAAACTTAGAAATAACACAAGAACTTGCTTTAGGTTTTTCCACTCTCCAATGGAGAGGAACTTAGCTTAATGTCATTACAAGAGAGGGAAGATAAGAGATGAAAGAACTTTTTTTCATTTCATGGAGAAAATTACAACTTCTTCTTCTTCTACTTCTTACAAGACTATTTAACCAAAAGAAAATAACTAGAAAATGAAAATACAAAAAATAAGAGAATAGGCTAAGAACCTTAGATTAAAGGAGTCTTGGATAAGAGAACCAAGATGGGACCCTTTCTCTAGAAATGAAGGCTCTATTTATAGAGAAAATGTGTGTAGAAGAGTCTAAAAGTAGCCTCCACTTTTCTTTGCACAAAAAGACAAAAGAGGAGAATATGAGTTAAGGATTAGGGCATTCCAAAGTGGGTCCAAATACTTTTGTCTTGAGATTTTGATTCCAATTTGTTGATTTTCTGTACAAGAAACACACGTAATTAGATTTATCTAGTAAATGAATTTATTTATATATAATTAAGCCTAATTAACATGCAACGTGGTGATTTGAGGCTTATCATGATTATTATCTTAATATGGATAAATAGGTACAAAAATCAAGATAAATATCCAAAAAATCTGTGTATAATTGAGTGTTTGGAAACACTCATCACTCTACGATTAGTCTAGACAAATGGTCAATGATCACATTTTTAGATCTTTTTTATTTCAATTTTTTAGATCGAATTCTTGTAAAAGAAGGGCCCAACAGGTAAGGTGAGCTTTAACATCCTTCTTGATAAGAAGGTACTTGAGGGCTGTATAATCAGTGTAGACCAATACCTTAGATCCTATTAAGGAAGATTTGAATTTGTCGAATGCAAATACTAAAACTACCAACTCCTTATTCGTGGTGGAGGTATTGAGTTGGGTATCGTTCAATGTTTTGTTAGCATAGTGAATGGCATATGGAAGTTTTTCCACTCGTTATCCTAACACAGCTCCTATGGCATAATCAAAGACATCGCACATCACCTTAAAATGGATACTCCAATGTAGAGGTCTAATGATGGGTGTTGAGGTCAACTCTGTTTTAAGCTTATTGAAAGTTTGTAAGAAGTTTGAGTTAAATTCCCAAGGAGCATCCTTGGCCAAAAGATCACACATGGGCTTTGAGATTTTACTAAAATCTTTGATGAATCTTCGATAAAAGCCCATGTATCCTAGAACATATTGTGCTTCTCTAACAATTGTAGGAGGTGAAAGGTTGGCAATTAGTTTTATTTTGGCCTTGTCTACCTCTATTCCCTTCTTGGAGATTACATATCTTAAGAGAATCTCTTATTTTATCATTAAATAATAATTCTCCTAATTAAGAACAAAGTTCTTTTCTATATAGTATTAAAGCACGAGTGTTAGATGATAAATACATTTATCAAAGCTAGACCTAAATATGGAGAAGTTGGCTATGAAGACTTCTAGGTATTGTTCAATCATATTTGAAAAGATACTTAACATACATCGTTGAAAGGTATCAAGTGCATTGTAACCCAAAGGCCATACGATGGTAAGCGAATGTACCAAATGGTCATGTGAAGGTAGTCTTCTCTTGATCCTCAAGAGTGATTAGGAGTTGATTATAGTCAGAGTAGCCATCTAAGAAGAAATAATGGGAATGGCCAACTAAGCGCTCTAACATTTGATCTATGAATGGAAGGGGAAAATAATTGTTTCAGGTCATGGCATTGAGTCTTCTATAGTCAATACACACTCACCATCATGTTTAGAAGCGAATGGGGACAAACTTATTGTCTTTATTGGCTATGATCATGACTTCAAATTTCTTAGGTACAACCAACTTCTTTTAAGATAGGGTTCAATCTCCTATGTAATTCTCTTGATGATTTAATGTTGCTTTCCAGATGAATCTGGTGCATGACCATAGAAGACTAGTCCCTTTTATGTCAGCTATGGTCCAGCCAATAAACTTATGGTACTCTATTAGCACTGTTAGAAGTATACCTTATTGTTCAGAATCTTGATCAGATGTTACGATTTCAAGTAGGGTTTCAAAATTGCCAAGGTAGTAGTAATATGTAAGCATGTCTAGTAGTGGTTTGAGTTACAACTTGGGTGACTTAGTAATTGATGAGATGAGTACGCTAGTGGAAATAGGGAGTAGTTCAAATTCAGGCTTCAATTATTAAAATCTAGAGGAGGTGCAGATTCTAGGAGTGCATTTACCTCTTCGATAGAGTTATTGATGTCAAAACCTATGCCAAAATGGGCTAAATTGCTTTCTAATGTATTAGAAGGAGAATAATTTTTAAATGACTCATCTATGAGTGTGTCGATCATGTTAACATCGTCAACATCATCTAGACCATGATGCAAATTGTTGTGGAAGATTTTCAGATTGACCTTCATGTTGCCGAAGGATAAAATTACCACTCTATTCCTACAATGGATTACGACATCTGATGTGGCTAGAAAATGACCACATCGAATCACAAGGACATGACGGTCTGGATTCATAATAGGTTCTATGTCTAATACCATGAAATCAACTGGGAAGTAGAACTCATTGACCTTGATGATAACATCCTATACAATTTCCTATGGGATTTTCATCGATCGGTTTTCTTGATTTAGGGTGATGTTAGTGGGTTTCAACTCTCCCAAACCTAGTTTCTTGTAAGAGATTCACATTTACCCCTAGATTTATTAGACATGTTGTTATCACATTATCACCATTGGTGATTGGGATTGGGATTGTGGGACAACCCAGGTCTTTATATTATTGTACGATGGTTTGTTGAATGAGACCCAAGGCTTAAGTTACCCTAATGGCTTGTCGAGGGACATATGTCTTCCTCTTGATGGTGGTGAGATCCTTTAAAAACTTAGTGTCAGAAGATATTTTGTTTATGGCTTGTAACAAGGGGATGTTGGTCTAGACATTTTGAAAACTTTCAAGATCTTTCCAAATTGTTTACCCTTCTTAATATCCTAAAAGAACCAAAATAAAGGTGCGTTGGACACATATGTAGGGACTTATGGCACACTTAGTGGTTCTTTACTTTTCTTCTAATTTCTTAATTTAGGGGCCTTGAGCCCCTAAAAATCAATAGGGTCACTGACTTATTAACTGTTCTCTTCATGAAGATTGACATGATTGCCTACTTGTTTTTCAAACCTTAGGATGTGAATGGTCTGAATGGCCTGAATGGCCTTGTGGCCTATGTCAGAGTTATTACTTAGCCCACCCTAGGGTGTTATTTACTTATAGGTATAGCCTCTTGAATTGGGTATCATTAGGCTAAGAAATTTCCCCCTCTTTCCCCTATACTTTGTGCCAACTGCCTTATTTGGATTTCAAACTTAATAATGGCTTGAGTCTGATGATGCTAATCTTGTATCATCTTCATCATGGCTTCCAATGATAATGTGTGTTGGGGGGTAGAATAGTTAGGCATACTATCTAGGATGAGAATTCTATACTAATTGGTCTGTTAAAACTGATGTTGAGGAATTGTTCCCTGAGAGCTTAAAATGAATTTTTGTGAAATCCAAGAGACCCATCTTGATATTGACTAAGATCATTCTGACGATAAGGGAAGCTGGGATGATACTTAGTATCAGGGTGGTACGTCTAACTATAGAAGTTGGATGTGGGTTTCCTGAAGGTACTACTTGATTTGATGGCATTGGCTTGTTCAGCCTTAAATGTGAAAAGACTTGGATGATACTATACGAGACTAGCCATAATATTTTCCAATTTAGTGTTAGACTTGAGCTCATAGATACTTAACCTTCAAGTTCCTAAGTCCTCTCTATCATATTTTATGCCCGCATTACTCTAGCTTTAGACGCTTTCGGCTAACTCGACTAAAAAGTCATAAGATTGATTAGGGGCTTGGTATCAGAATATTCTTTTGTGCATAGACTCGATCAAGGTTTTCAGCATTGCTGGCAAGCCCTTGTAAAAGGAGCGCACCATCTACATTTTGTCAAGCCCATGGTTTGGGCACTTAACCTGTAAGTCTTGGAATCTCTCCCAAGTTTTAGTGAATTTATTATCGAGCCTTCTCTTAAAGCTTCTAATGGATTCCCTAATCTTTTCAATTTTGGCCATAGGATAAGATTTGATCATAAACCTCTTTGAGAGTTCATTCCATACATAGATGGAATATGCGTGAGTGAGTTGAACCATGCAGCTGCATGATCCTATAGTGTAAGAAGGAAAATGCACAACTTTACACTCTCGTCATCCAAGTCCTTTTTCTTAAAGGTGATAAAAATGATCAAGAACTTGTTAAGATGTGTATAGGGTTACTCATTCTCTAGCCCATGAGATTTGGGTATTATGTTGATGGTAGCCAGACTTATTTCAAAATTGTTTGCATCGACTTGAGGCTTTATAAGAGGGAAGATGCATCGATGTGGGAGCTAAGAACTCATGCATGGTCCTCTCCCTTGCTAGTGCTATGTTCACTCTATTAGTGGGGTCACCTTGATTGTTTGCTCTATTAATGGGGTTACCCTGATTATTTTTCATGTTTTGCTTGAAGAATGTAGTACCTCGAGTTCTACAGATTATAAAGAGAGTTCTCTCAATTTCAGGGTCTAGCGATAGAACGTCGTCTCAAAGACTACATCTACTAAGCATACACCAATACAAATAGAGACAAGATCAAACAACCTACTTGACTTGCTATTAGTGCCTAAAGCTAGAGAGCTTCTAACTATTTAGAAATAGTGAATCGAGCCTTCCAACCTGATTATCTAAAACCAAAACTGGCCAGTCAGATCTCCAGATAAGAGGTGGCGTGCAATGTGTAACAATGAGATTCGTAAGTCACCTCTAGTTTAGAATAGACATTATCTATCTTCTTCGTACAATAGGGTATAGTAGGGCAAGATCGTTCTTTAGTATCGAATTAAGGTCGAGAAGATCAATTGGTGCAACTCGAAATAGGTCTCTCCAATTGAGCTTGAAGGCCCTAAGGTTCAAGTCCATAGCACCCCAAATTCGAAATCAAATACCTATGATTTCATACTAAAATCCAAGTCACTATATAAACACTCCAAAAGATAACAATAATATAAGTAAGAAATATGGTGGTACAATATAATAGCGTAACAGAAATTTAATAAATCTAGAATTTAAATGTAATAATATTCATAAAATAACTGAAAAATAATAATACCCGGAAACTAGAACATAAGAAATCTGCTAAAAAAAAAGAATTTGTGATACCTCGCTCTAACATCAAGTCCTGTGCTCAAAATCAAATAAAAATGAAAGTAAAAAGGTTCCTAACACATAGAACTAAAGATAAGCTAATAAAAATAATTCTAGTGTTTGCCTAAAAGCGGACTTTGGTCATCAATATGACCTACAAGTTGGTATTCCACTAGAGATTCCTTTAATTGCACCTTGACCAGGGGAGGATCTGTAATTGAAATGAGAGGGTGAGTAATGGGGGAGTTACCCAACAAGAAACAACTATCTCAAACTAACAGCCTCCCAAACATGGGGAAAAATCATTCTAATACATCTGAAATACCTGTAAGTTTTCAGTATAAATAATAGTAAAGAAATACACTCATGTTTGAAATATAACTAGAGCATTATTTAAATAGTTTGCAAGATTTAATAAAATAAAGCATATTCAACGAATTAGATACAAGTAGTGATAGTGTAGTTGTTTAAGGTGTTGAGAACCATGACTAGATACTTTCTAGATCGGGACTGCCTATATTCCAAACTTACCACAATTGGATGGCCATTTATCTGGCTCAGGTTGGTTGTTGATTGTGACCATAAGGTATAATTCCTTTCAAGATGTGTCAATACGTTTGACTACTCTAGATTGTTAATCATCATTGACTAGCCATCTTTATCTAAGCTTATCAAGCGAACATATGATTCTCTAAGACATTTTTACACTTGCACAAATTATCGTTACATCCACATAGTTCACTGGTAAAGATAGACAGGAGTCTCCTGGATCTTAGTTGTGATTCTACTTCCCTATGCATCCCATACTACATAGGAATTTACAATCACAACTATTCATCCCAGGATAGTATGTTAATGTAAAAATGACATAACAAACTATCTCTTCAGATATTCATAGACTCTTTAATGAATCCCCAAAATAATTGTATATATAATCTTTTCTTTTTGAAAAATAAAATAAAATATATAATGTGTGGAATGGATATCCGGTTTCTTACCATGCAACGGTCCAACCTGGTAAAAATAAATAATAGTGCACATTGCCTTACAATAATAGAATTTAAATAAATATGCAACATCTCCTCATGAGAACAAAAAGTAAAAGTTAACCTGGATGTTCACTCGCCAAGACACGTAGCCAAATAGAGTCTATACTCTCATTTATAAAATTAAAGATATTGCACCTACAATGCAACTCCTCAAAGTTTTGAACTTCAAATCACTTTATTGCTCAATTCCAATCAAATCTTGTATACTTTTTAAAAGAGTAAAAAGTAAAATTTTCAATAAATTTAAATACCAAAAATCATTTTGAAAAAATGACAAAAAATAAGAAACAAAGATATGTCGGCAGTAGAGACATTTTTTTTATCAATGGCACTGATTCTGGGAATTCTTTTCAGGGCAGAAGGATTTTTTGTTCGTGGCACAATAATTTTTCCAAAAATGTGAGTTTTGACTCTAAAAATTATTTTTAAAACCTTGACTCATCCCCAAAATATCTAACAACATATTCAAAATATGATTTTTTTATTAAATATCATTTTTCATAGTTTTTAACAAAAAAATTGAATTTTGGATAAAAAAAACTAACATACGTCGAATCTACGACAATTAGGAAGATCTAGGAGATCCCTACATTAGATTCATGTAGAGCAAATCTCGAAGAACACAGAAGAAAGATTTGATTTGGAGTTTTCCTCTTAGATATGATCAAAATTGTAGATTTTTTGTCCCCCTTAAATATTGTGACAATTCAATCGATCTCTTCTCCTATAACAAACCCTAACGGGGACTCTAGGTATATGGAAATCGGGTTAGAAGATAGAAAGATGTTAGGATTTCTTTCAAAAAAAAGAAAAATAGTACGTAAGGGAAAAACATATGTAAATTTTTCTTAAGTCAGTAGTTATAGAGTGTTAGGGATGTAACTGTTTAGTAAGTTTATGTCTTGAACTTCAATTTTAGTAATATTGTAGTATATTTTGGTTAATTTTTTGGTGTGGATCTAATGGTGTAGTCGAATTTTTCAAAATCAAATTCTAAAAAAATTTATGATTTGTTTGACCTATGAGTTTCCTCGAGATATGCATTAATTTTTTTGAGGAATTACATTCTCTTCTCTTAACAAAATTTTGTCCTCGAAATTTAAAGTTGTTCCTTAATCAGTGTATAGCTCAGGATATCCTATTTGCATGTCTGGCTCCTTTTTCCATGTCACTTCTTCGATGTTGTGGTGCCTCCACAATACTTTGACTTAGAGAATGATGCGAGATCATAAAATCTTCTCTCGTCTATCTAAAATCTAAGCGGGTCCTTCTTCATATGATATGACTTCATCAATTTTCAATGGTTGTAAGTTGACCACATGTGAATGATTTGATTCGTATTTCCTTAATATGGACACATGGAACACATTATGGATTTGCTCTAATTATGGGGATGGTACTAATCTATAAGCTACCAGTTCAATCTTCTAAGAAATCTCAAATGGTCCCACATACCATGGTTTGAGCTTTCTCTTTATGCCAAATCTAGATATCCCGGTGATATTTTTAGAAACACCATGTCTCCTACCTCAAATTTCAAAGGCTTCGCCTTTTTTTTGCATACCTTTTGTGCTTTGGGTTGCCTTCAGTCTTTCTTTGATTATTCTGACTTTCTCCGTTGTCTCTTCGATCAATTCTAGACCCATCAAAACTGTATCCCCAATCTCTGTCCAACATATCAGTGATTTACTTGGCCTACCATACAATGCTTCAAAAGGAGTCATACTGTAGACACCTCATTTTTTCACTCGCCTGATTAATCAACTCGTCAACCCGATCGCAATGATTCCCAATGTTGGATGTTTATTCCATTGCTTTATTTTGTTATCAGAAATGTTTCAGAAATCCGGATGAGGTATCTCGAACTGACAAAACCTTAGAAACCACGCTACGGTAGGAAAATACGACCCTAGAAACATAGAAATCATCATTTTGCAAACCAAAAAGAAGCTTCACGATAAAAATCACTAAAAATTGACCAAATTACCAAAATACCCCTAACATCAAAACAACCCTAGAGCCTACGTTACGATTAGGAAAATCCTTTCGAACACATAAAATAACAAATCGAAATCAAATAAATCATTTGCCAATTTTCACAAAATTCGACAAAATTACGAAAATGCCCCTCATAAAGTTCATGACCATTTCACACAAAAAATTTCATAAATGACACAAACTAATATTTTCATTGATTCCTTATGAAAAATTGATTCTAAAACATCCTAGAACATTAAAAACCGACTTAAACCGTGAAAAATCCTCTCCGAGGGCAAAATGATAATTTCACAATTTTCATAATTAAAAATTTTGAAATTAATAAATAAAACATTAAATAATTAAAGTGAAATATTAATGAAATTAATTTAAAATTTTTAACTAAAAAAATCGTTCAATCGGGCTCTCATGAAAAATTATTGAGGGTTCGTGAGATATTTCTTTAAGGACCCTTCCATTTGGGGGTCCAAAGAATTAAAGCTATAATAGAGGGGGGTTCTCCAAAAATTTAAAGTCAATCAAGAAAGAATAAATTCAAGGTATTAAAGTCAATCAAGTAAGACTAAAGTCAAAATTAAAGTCAATTAAGCAAGACTAAAGTCAAGATATTAAAAGTCAATCAATTAAGACTAAAGTCAAAATATTAAAAGTCAATCAAATAAGACCAAAAGTCAAAATCCTAATAGAGTTCTAATTGAATAATAACTCTATTTAATAGAGTTCTAACTAAAATACAACTCTACCTAAAATAATTATAATTAAAACACAATTCTACCTAAAACAATTCTAACTAAAATACAACTCTAACTAAAAGAATTATAATCAAACACTAATTCTATCTAAATCAACCCTTAAAAAAATCTATAAATAGGGGTCCTCACACCCTATTTTCGTATCAAGTCATAAACCCTAAGAGAAGTAGGTCTAAAAGCCCTCCTAGCCTCCCACAAACCCTAGTTTTTGAGCCCCAATTCCATACCTAACATCCCTTCTTCGATTTTAGCCTAAAAAACACCTAAAAACCCTCCAAAAACACCCCAAAATCCATAACAAACTCGAAGAGTCCAGATAAAAAAAAAGGAGATACCTTGCCTAGGAGATCAGAAATTAAATCTGGAGACAGAACGAAGCAAAGAGGACGGTACAAGGAGTAATTTTTGTCGGATCTGAGGGAACAAGGTCTTTGCTATCGGAAAGGTATAATTTCTTACCTTTTTTTTTATTATCTAGGTTTTTTTAGCAATGTAAGTTATTTGGGAAGTTAGTAGAGACCGGCTTTGGCCGGGCGGGGTTGGTGCCTAACACCTTCCAATCCCGTAACTTGATCCCCGAATTCAGTTTTTTTTCTGTTCTAGATTAGTTCTTTATCCTTATAGAGTCATTGATCAGTTCCTAGACCGTAATAACTAGGTGGCGACTCCCAAACCTCAAGGGTCAAAAGCGGATACGCGTACCCCCGTGGATCGAGGGCGCTTTCACATACATATGCTTGCTTGATAGTTGTTGTTATAAGAGAACTTGATTAAGGGTAAGTTTAGTGTGTCTTCCAACCGCTTTTGAAGTCTAAAATACACGTTCGAAGCATGTCTTCTAGTATTTATATTACCCTTTTTGATTATCCGTTTGAATGCGGATGAAATATCATACGGAAGCTTAATTGAGTACTGAGAGCTGTGTAAAGGCTCTTCTAGAAGTATGAAGTAATTCTAGGGTCTTTATGAGATACTATGGACGCTGGTACTCTGTGAAGTCTAACTATCTTTGCGATATAGATCTTACTTAGTATGTTAACCATGTATATAACCTTGATCGATATAAAGTGATCCATCTTCATCAATCTGTTTACAATCTCCCATATTGTATCAAAATCATCACTAGCCCTTGGTAACCCAACAACGAAGTCCATGGTAATGTATTTCCATTTTTATTCTACTATCGAAACAATGGTTGGAAAAGACCTGATGGTCATTGATGCTTCGTTTTAACTTGCTGATAAGTCAAAACACCTGCTCACATAATCTACAATGTCTCTATTCATCCTAACCACCAAAAATTTCTTTGAAGATCCATGTACATCTTCATACTATTGCGATGGATCGAGTACCTCGATCGATGTACCTTACTCAGTATATTTGCCCCCCAACTGATCATGATAAGTTATTCACAATCTATCTTGAAATTTGAGGCTCCCATTGTGGTATATATTGCAATCTTGGTTTTTTAAGCTATCTACTTGTAACTGATATTCTGTTGAATCTACATCCATTCTCTAAATCTTCGTAACCCTTGTAACTAACAAATTCTGAATCCTTGTTGTGGCTAAATAACTTTATTGTTTGCCACATAATTTGATGTGTCAAAAAAAATTCTATTAACGTCTCCAATATCGGTCACTCCTGTACTCTTATATGTGCTAACTACCCTCCTTTAGCTAAGTGCATCAGCTACCATGTTCGCCTTGCCCGGGTGATATTCTAGTTTGAAGTCATAGTCCTCTAGTTTTTTCATCCAACGTAGCTGTCTCATGTTCAGTTTTTTCTGTGAAAATATGTACTTGAGGTTCTTGGGATAAGAAAATATCTCAAATATTTCACCATAAAGATAATGTTTCCAAATCTTTAGGGAAAAAAATAAATAGATGTTAATTCCAAATTCGTGAACTGGGTAATTCTTCTCGTGGGTCTTTAATTTCTTTGATGCATACACTACATCCTCTCCATTTTTCATAAAAACACATTGCAAACCTATCCTGGATGCATCTGCGTAGACCATTAACTTCTCCCTAGCAACTGGTGATATCAGAATATCAGAATTGATGTAGTCATCAATTTGTTATTCAATTTTTAGAATACTAATTCACACTTGTCATCCCATTCAAACTTGACATTTTTGTAAGTCAACCATGTCAAAGGTGCTGCAAGGGTGGAGAAACCCTCCACAAACCTTCTGTAATATCTTGTAATTCTAAGAAAACTTCTTATCTCTATAATTATCTTGGGTTATTTTCAATTCAATACCACTTCTACCTTATTGAAATACCTTCATTCGACACCACATGCCCAAATTTTTTTACCTAGGTTAGCCAAAATTCATATTTGTTGAATTTGACATACAACTGGTGCCCCCTCAAAGTCTGAAGCGTTAAATGCAAATATGCTTCGTGGTCTTCCCTTGACTTAGAGTAGATTATGATGTTATCTTTAAACACAATCATGAACTTATCGAGGTGCTTCCAAAATATTATATGCATCAAGTCCATTAATGTGGTTAATGAATTTGTCAAACTAAAAGGCATACAAGATACTCAAGTATCCTAGTGTGGCGTCCTGGGAACTCCAACACAAATTCCTATGTCAAATCTCGAGGTACTAGGTGGCGCTTAAAGACTTTGGCATATTTTCCTTTGTTTATTTTAAAATTTCAAGGCACTCAAAAACCTAATAAACTATAAACAATATATCCTGTATATATATATATATATATATATATATATATATATACAAAAATCAATGGAAGTCTATACATCTAACAACGTAAGATAAATTAGTGTGCAGAAGGAGTAAAAATATACATGATTACAAAATATTTTTCCACTAACATAGTCCTAACTCGAGACCCAAAATCTATATACAACCTATACGGACTGACGCGGTTAGGTATAATCTCAGTGCTCACTGAGTATCGAACTCTGGTTGTCTATTTGACTAACCAGATAATCATCACTCGTCGGTTCTATGCTTGTCTTGATAGCTGCAGGCTCTAAAGGTAAAAAAAATGGGAAGGAAAAGGTAAGCATCAATGATTACCTAGTAGGTAAATAAACAATTCCTACTAATAAGCTCTCATAGCATAAACAAGTAACATTCTCAATTATTTCAATGCATGTAGGATTTTACATGATAAACTATGATTAACTAGTACATATAGATAAGCAATTAAACAGTTAAAATTCACATTACAATGAGTAGCAATACTTATAATATAATATTCTCTTTTCATACAATTCTAATTGATAATATTAAAATAGTAAACATGTTTTTCATTTTATAAGTCAAAATAGAACATAGATACACAATATACAATGGTGGAGTAGTATAATTAGAGGGTTGGGATTCTATGACTGGATCGCTCAAGTCAAGACATAATATTGTAGTATTATATTGGTTGTTAATTCTTGATTTGTAATCGATCGCTGCAACGTTTCACATTTGGTTGACCATTTATCCAGCTCAGATTGGTCGTTTAATGTGACCGTGAGCAATGGGTCTCTTTTCAACGTGTGAAGACATTTGATTATTATAGACTGTTAACGATCACTGTTAATGATCACTGACTAGTCATTTTTGTTTATGCTTATCAGGCGCATATGTGATTCCCATTATACATCCCAATTCGTGTATGACCACCTTTACAATACAAGTTCATTAATAAAGAAAGAAGGAATAAACTTTAGATTCCAGTTGTGACTTCACTCTCATATACGTCCCATACCATGTATGAGCTTTGTTATCCCTACTGTACATCTTAGGATGACACATCACTTTAGATGATATGCCGGACTATCACTTTAAGTATTCACAAGTTCTTTAATAGTTCATATATATATCATTTTTTTTCGAAAACAAATGGCAAATTAACATTACAGAGTTCATAATGGATATCTAGATTTTTACTATGCAATCGTGGCCACCTGACCTAAATTAAATAATAGTGCATAAATTAAACCAATGCCTTGTACTAACAGAAAGTAAATAAGCATGCACCTAAAAGTAAATTACCCCTGGATATCCGTTCATCAACCTGCACATAACACAATAATGTATGCTGACATCATCCCTCGAGTGTGATTTTGACATTTTACCGTTTCATTCATTCCTTTCATTTTTTTTTCGATATTTTCACTTTTCAACCTTTTCGAACACAAATTCCTTCTTTCGATATTTATCAACTGAATATGAGTTCATTTGATGATAAATCATTTTTCAACATTTGAAATTCATTTTTATCATTTAATTGAAAAATTATCACAAATTCAGTCAAAACGGTGTCCCAGAAATGCGTAGAAATCAAACTGCCAAAATTAGGGATGTCGACAGTTGGTGGTGTCAAAACTCTATTTATGGTGGTGGCACCGCCAGATTGACCCACGGCAAGTGGCTGTGGCACCTCCAAAGTGGCCTGCGGCAAGTAGCGATGCGCCAGCTTTAGCAACAAAACTACATACTGTGCAAAAATTGGGTTTTCATCCACTTTTTTGGTTTTATTCGTTGGTTCTTCGATACACAATCCCATCAATATATAATTTGATGTAAAATATGATTAAAACACATCAATACATAGGTCTCACATGAATTTGAAATAAAAGAAAATAATTTTACAATTTAAAACACATCACAGGTTTCGTTAAAAGTCCAAAATGCAGTTTTCACAATTTACGATTACCAATAAAAATTGTGAATCTCCTACCAATGATTGTACTTGTGGACAATGAAGAGTTAACATGGAAAGTGAGGTGAATCAATGCGAAAATCAAAGTTGGATGGAATTGGGTGCAAAACAATCGGTGGTTTGTGAAAATCTTGATAACAACATTCTCTTTCTCTTTTATGGTAGAGGATGAGCCCCCTTCTAAACAGATAAAACCCCGAGTGGAATGTATCAAAACCCACTCACTGATTTTTGATGAGAAACAAATGAGAAGAACGGAAATGAAGATAAAAAATGGTGAGGACGTAGAGCTCGTCGATACCGACAATTTTTTCTTCTTCGTCAATGATCAACAAAATCTTGTTCAAGTAGATCTTGATGGGAAGAGATTTGAAATCCTTGGAATGAGAATCGACTGGATTCTAGTTCTTTGGAGAAGAAATGAAAGTGAAAAAAAAATTCATAAGTTCTTTTATATAAAGACTTAAAGGCATATTTGGTATTTCCTATCTTGTTTTATTGTTGGCAGTATTTTTACTTTTCAGGCTTTGAAATCAACAAATGAGTACTCAATTCTTTATAACTTTTCGTTGCTGACCTAATGGTGCTATCGAATTTTACCAATTTTCGTTCTAACAAAAATTTACCTTTTTAGATCCCGTTCAATATGAAAATTGAGGATTTTATAACTTTTTCATTCAAACTCAAATTTGAGCGTACTTACAAGCGAAAGTATATTTTTCAACAATTTTGAATCCAATAGAGAAGTTAGATTTCATTAAAAATGATAAAAAAAGTTGTAAGTTTTACCCTAATTCCCCTTTTATAATTTTTCCAAAATTTCACTATTTGATTTTTCCCGAGATACAATTTAAAAACTTGGGGTATTACACCTAGCCTTGTGCGAAATACGGTCTTCGGAATATCTCCCTCCTTATCCTCAAATGGTGGTACCCAGATCCAAGATTGAACTTGGAAAAGTGTTGGGCACCTTGTAGTTGATCGAACAAGTCTTATATTTGGGGAAGATGGTTTTTGTTCTTGATAGTTACATAATTCAATCGTTTGTAGCCAATGTACAACCGTAATGAACTATCTTTCTTCTTCACAAATAGAATCAAAGCTCACACAAGTGAAAAACTCGATGTAATAAAACCCAAATTGGTGAACGCATCAATCTATAATTTCAATTCTCGAGTCTTAGTCGATGCCATCCAATACAGTGCAATGGATATCGATTTTATACCTAGTATCAAATCTATAGAGAATTCTATCTCCTGATTTGATGGTAATCCCAATAATTCCTCTAGAATTAAGAAATCTCTAACCACTACTATCTCTGTAATATGAACTCTCATACTATTCAACTTGCTTCTTCGAAAATTTTCTACTCGATGGGAATTTTAGAAGATATCATCCATTCTATTGTTTTCCTTGCAAAATAGTCCACATGGGCATGGTTTTGGACCCAACAAGCTGTTGACCCACGTTCTACCTCGATTGATTGATGTATCTCCCCATAAAAAAATTGAAAGTGAGTAACTCTCGGGTTCCATCGACCCACCCAGAGCCTCATGTACAAAATTTCAACATTTTTTATATTTTAATTTTAGCTATTCGGACTTGCTTTCATCACTCGTATCTATTCGAATTGCCTTAAAACCCAATTTTAATCATTTTAAACCATTTTTAAACATATTTTAATGAATATGAATTTTTATATTTACAATTGATTATAAAATTTATTTTCATAGGTGTTCACTGTGGTTGAAATTGAAAAGGATGGATTTAAAGCATTGAATTTCTTATGTATAATATTTCAAAAAGGATGTTTTATATTTCATAATCAGGAGTGTGGACTCTCTTTGTTTGTGTGTGGTGGTGAGTGGATATTTGGGGGTTAACATTTTTTTCTGTTATTGTGAGGTGATGTGAATTGTTTATTATATGGGTTGGGTCGTTGCTTAGTAGAAAATCAGATGTCTATTCCACATACTAGTATATTTCATTTCATTTTGTTATCAGAACAAAAGATATCTATATGTAGCTATTTTGAGATATGTTAAAGAGTTTGTGCAAGCCTTAAGGGATAGTTTGTCATATCACGCCTAAAGTGACATACTATCCTAGGATAAAAAATTTCGATGGTAAATTCCTATGTAGTATTGGATAAATTGGAGTAGCATCAAAATTGAGATCTAGGACATTCCTCTCTATCTTTATTGATGAACTATGTGATATAACAGTAGTTTGTGGGAAGTGTAAAAAATTCTTAAAGAACCATATGTTTGTCTAATATGTTTAGATAAAGATGACGAGTCAATGATCATTAACTATTTAGAGTAGTCGAACTTATTAACACTTCGTGAAATGACTTATTTCTTATAGTCACAGTCAACAACCAACATGAGTCGGATAAATAGTCACCCTAGTATGGTAAGTGCAGTGATCAGCCACAAAATCAGGAACTAACGATAGGATTTCACATCAGTTAAGTTTGGAACATACTCGAATCCTAACTGGGTGGTATCTATTCATGGTTCTCAATGCTCTTAATAGACACACTACTATTATTTGTGTATAATACGCTTAACATTCTTATATGTTTATGATTTGATTATTAATAGGCTTCCTCCTCTCACTGATGGAGGGAGTCTAACCTGTGGTCATTGAAAGGATATATAAGGAATAGTCATGAAACCAACACTAGTATTCATATAGTAATTAATGTACACTATCTCCTTCTTTGAGAAATTATAGAAAATTACAAAAATGAAACCTATCTAAAAATGAAAAATTATAGAGAAAATGCTAAGGGCATTAGGAGGAGGAGAGAGAATGGACCAAGGGCCAATGATTCTTTCCTAATTGGGAAAATGATCTATTTATAAACATTAAGTGCTTTAGAAGGACCCAAAAATAACCGTCATCACTCTTGAGTATATTGTCACGTGAAGAGCACGTTGGAGAAATTTTTGTGCATTCCATTCGAGATTTACTACATCACATTGGATGTTCACTACGCCGCATTGATCTGGAAACATCTCGATCTCTAATTTTGCATGATTGCTTGATTGGTCCTCTACATTGTAATGCATACTTGATTGATTGATTTGGTGATCCATCCTGATGATTTGATATTTGGTCTGTACGATAAACACATGTAATCAATCTTCCGATAAATGCATTAATTTTGTGCAATTAAGCCTAATTAGCATGGTAGAACATGTCATGTAATAAATTGAGGCTTAACACAATTATTTGCCTAATCTAATGAAATAGGGATGGAAATCGAGATAAATTCTTGGGTAAAGTACAGATAAATCAGTATTTTGAGACATTAATCACTTCCTGAATTTACACACATTTTTCTTTAAAAATTTAGTGTCTTAAGTTTTTAAATGTGTTGATGCATGCAATGTCTACGCCTCAGGTTGGTAACTAGGGTGGATATTTTCCTTCTCATTACCCGAAATAATGATTTTGGGGCTTGAGAGTACTGACATTAAGGGTTAGAATTTCATATGAGGGGGGGGGGGTGGTTGTACGATGGGCTACGAAATGTAAGTGCTCATGTGCATTTTAAAAATAAGAAATGAATCCTTACATAGTCTTTGTCGAAAAATAATGGAAATAAAAAAATATAAAAAAAAAACCATTTTCACAGTATAAAAGTAAAACAAACTGAAAATAAAAAAGGAAAGAAACAAAAAAAAAAGTTAGTGAGAATAAAAACACACAAGAATAAAGATCAATTATTTTATTTTTTATTTTTGAAACTAGCCAAGTTAGGATCGGTTGGGACCCATTAGTTTTTCTAGTGGAGTCGCCTATTGCAGTTATGTGATTTTCAATTAGGAAGACCACATCATTACTTTGTTGGGAGTCGTCACCATTATTTTTTTAGAAAAGGGTACTAATGGCCACCTAGAAATTAGTTTTAAAATTTAATTTTTTTGGGCATTGAAATAACTCTCTAAAATGGATAAGGGCATTAGTTCACCTCGATGTTAGGCACCCCACTCTCTCCACCTTAGGTGGTTACCTTATTTAAACTTCGTCATTTTTAATGATTTTTTTTCAACCCCCACCTTTTCAATCAAGCCTAAGCTCAATCTAACGAGGAGGGAGAAGGTGTCAACTACATCCTATGTTTATCTAAGAAAGAAAATGAGAAAAAAGGATATAGAAGCAGGAGACAATATGCAATACATAAATTAAAATCCTAAACCTACCTTATTCTGATTATTTTTTCTTTTTTTGTTATTTTTTTAGTCTTCAAAAGGGATTTTTATCTTGATTTTAAGTGTAAGAGACTTGGGGATTTAGAGGGAATTTAAGTTAACTATGGGTTTAAAGTGGTTTAAGGAATGTAGTGGGCTAGAGGGCAAATAAGCTTAAAAATGAGTAACTTTAGGAAAGGCATGGATGCATGATAAATTGCAAAATGGTATTTATTGTAGACCCATGGTCCAATTAAAGGCCTTTGGGATTTTATTTTGAGCAAAATAGTAGATTTTTGAACATTCAGGCCTTTTGGCCTTTTTGTCGGCATTTTGGCTTAAAACACATTTTTCAAGGACCTTTTTCTTGAGGTAGGTCCGTGAAAATTGGGGTGTCTACACGTTCACTTATTTCAAAGATTTTTCCAACTCAAGCTTCTCGTGATTTATGATAACATAGATCATATGTTTATCCTTGAGGGCACTATTCTGTACATCATACTTTAACTTTAAGTATTTGTGTGATCTCCTTACCAAGTCTTCCAACATATCAAGCTTCCCTTTCACCAAAGATTCATAAATATAGGAGTCTAAGGAAATTTATAGAGGCTATCACAATTCTTCATCCATCGTAGTTGTTTGTCCCCAGGATTTTTTGCCAAAACTTTTTTTAAAGTCCCACAAAGCCTTTTCCAATTTCATTCTAAAATTGTATAGGGAGTCAAAATCTCCCCATGTCTCCTATTGCTAGTGTATTGGTCAAAAAATGATATTCCTAGCTCTTTTAAACTCTATATAGTACCATTCAAGATCCTATGGAACCAATTCAGAACATTACCAGACTGAAAGTGCCCTCGATCCGCGGGGTGTACGAATTCGTTTTTGATTTTTGAGGTTTGGGAGTCACCACCTAATTATTACTGTCTAGGAACTGAGCATTGACTCTAAATAAATGAAAGCAACTAATCTACGAATAAAAAGAGACTATGGTTCGGGGATCACATTACGGGGTTGGAAGGTATTAGGCACCAACCCTGCCCGGCAAACGCCAGTCTCTACTATTTCCCAAAACGAATTATATTGCTAAAAGACCTAAAATAAAAAAATAAATAAAAAAAATAAAAAGTAAGAAGATATACCTAGATGATCGCAATGATTTGTTCCCTTAGTACTAGCGGGGAGTGTCCTTGTATGAGTTTCCTTATTTTTTTTCTATTATTGGATCTACTTCAAATCTCAAAGTTGAGTCTCTTCTTCTTAGATCTGAGTATTTTATATATTTTTTGGAGGGTCTTTGGGTGTTTTTGAAGGGTTTCTAGGTATTTTTTGAGTAAAAGCTGGGGTTTGGATGATAGGTAAGGAGTTAGGACTTCAAAATTGGGGTTTGGAGAAGGTTAGGGAGACTTTTTGAACTACTTTTTTAGGGTTTATTTTAACCTTCGAAATTAGGTTATAGAGGCTCTATATTTATAGATTTTTTAGAAGAATTAGGTTTCTTTTAGATAAGGTGAATTAGGGTTTTGACTTAAGTCTTATTTGATTGACTAGGTTTCCTTAGATTAAGGTTTTAATTAGGATTTTTACTTAAGTCTTATTTGATTGACTAGGTTTCTTTAGATTAGGATTTTAACTTAAATCTTATGAGATTGACTTGGTCTTTTAAATTAGATTTTTTAATCTTGTGCATAATGAAAAAAAATATTTTTAAGTTTTGTGGAGAACCCCTTAATTATATCTTTAATTATTTGGACCCCCAGATGGAAGGGTCTTTTAATAAATATAAATGGCGCAATCATCAACAATTTTGCCTGAGGGTTTGATTGATTAATTTTCTTGGTTAAGATTTTTAATTTAATTTTATTACAATTTTACTTTATATTAATTAATATTTTAATTATTGATTTTAAAATTTAAAATTTTTAAAAATTTTAAAATTGAAAAATTATCGTTTTGCCCCTGAAGAGAACTTTTGCATGTTATGGGATGTTTTGAAATTGATTTTTCGTAAGGAATTCGATGGGATTATCGGTTTGTGTCACTTATGAAATTTTTTGTATGAAATGATTGTGAACCTTATGAGGGGTATTTTCTTAATTTTGTCGAATTTGGTGAAAATTGGCGAAATGGTTTATTTGATTTCAATTTGTTGTTTTATGTATTCGAAAGGGTTTTCCTATGTGTACTGTGAGCTCTAAAGATGTTTTGATGTTAAGGGTGGTAATTTGATCATTTTTTAGTGATTTTTATCGTAAAACTTTTTTTTGTCTAAAAAGTGATGATTTCTACGTTGTGAGTCGTATTTTCCTAGTGTAGCGTGGTTTCTATAGTTTTGTTAGTTTGAGATACCTCATCTGAATTTTTAAAATATATCTAGTAACAAAATAGAGCATTGGAATAATCATCCATCATTGGGAACCGTTGCAATCAGGTTGACGAGTTGACTAATCAGGCGAGTGCAAAAATGAGGTGTTTACACGTACAAACTTCAAGGAAACATCCTACACATTTAGCATCATTCCCTTCCCACAGATTCAACATGTATCGGTAATATATGAGATGCTCAATAGGATCCTTGGTGTTATTAAATGGCATGAATCTAGGTTGAATAAAATTCTTTGGGGCTTCCACTACTAGGATATTTAACACAAAGGGAAAGTGTTGCACGTCCCTCGTGGTTATAACAGTCAAATACCTTGACATAACTCTTTTAACATCCTAACTCTAAATACCATTCAAACTGACGGAGGTTGTGGCTCATCGATAAACTTATCCTCAAGAACCTCCTGAAACAACTCTTACACATAAGCATGGCGGTATAATTGATAAGAGTGTTAGGAACACACTGATATAACTTTCTCAACTATGCAAAATCGAAAATCCAATACTTAACCTCAAGCATGGAATCTCACCATTCTTATCTGATTTTGTGATGGTCTAACATACCACATTTTAGTGACCAATTATCTGGCTTAGACTAGATGTTGACCAAGGTCCAAACATTTGGACCAATTATGTTGGTAAGTATTTGAAGACTACATATTCTCAGTAATCACTAACCAGCCCAAGAGAAACTCTCGTGTCTAAACTTGTTAGGAATACAATATGAGCCTCGAACTATCTCTACATTATGCAAAGACAATGTTTATATACTATAGACACCTCATTTTTGGATTCGCTTGATTGATCAATTTGTTAACCCAATTGCGGCACCTCCTGATAATGGACGAATATTTTAAAGGGCTTTATTTTTCATTGAATGTGCTTCCAAAACTCAGACGAGGTATTCCACACAAAAAACCTTAAAAATCACACTACACTAGGAAAATGTAATCTGAAATATAAAATCATTATTTTGAGACTAAAATAAGCTTTAAGAGAAATACTATAAAAAAATGATCAAATTATCAAAATACCTTTAACACCACAATACCCCTAAGGGCTACGTTACGCTTAGAAAAATATTTTTGAATACAAAAAATGATAACCTGAAACCAAATAACTATTTCGTCAATTTTCACAAAATTTGATAAAATTACCAAAGTACCCCTCGTGGGGCCTGCACCTCATTTCAGACGAAAAAGCCATAAAAGATACAAACTGACATTTGTAATGAATTTTTCATGAAAAACCAATTCTGAAACATTTCAAAACGTCAAGAAATGACTTTCCAAAGCAAAAGCCGCATTTGAGGGCAAAAATATAATTTTCCAACTTTAAAATTTGAAAATTTGAAATCAATAATTAAAAATATTAATAAATATAAAATGAAATCTTAATAAATCAAATTAATTTTTTTTAAATAAATATGATTAATTAAGCCTATGGGCCCAAATTCAAATGGTGACCCATTTATTCAAGTGTGGTCACCCAACATTTAATTAAAGAATCCTTCATGGGAGACCTTAAAGAATTTCAAATAATTTAATAAAGAATCCTCCATGGGGGTGTTCTCAATAACTTTAAAAAACTAATTCTTCGTAAGTCAAATAAATCAAATCTAAATAAAAGCCACTTGAATTTTTATCTAAAAATCACCTGAAGGTAAGTTAGATATGGAATCTATCTAAAAGAAACCTAATCTAGTACAAACCTTATTAAAAAATTCTTTAAAAAGTTAACTCTAACATCAAATCTCACAGATATTGAGAAATCCTATGAAAAATATCAAAATCTCCTATAACTCTCCCAAAACCCTAAATTTGAAGCCCAAACTCAATATTCATACCCCAGGCCTTGACTTCCAACTTGACAAATACTCAGAAAACCTAAAAACACCTAAAAAATCCATAAAAATATTCAAATCAAGTAGAAGAAATTCTCATCTTAGAGTTTAGAAGCAAATCTAGAAACGAATATAGACTAAGGAAAATCTTGAGAGGAACACTCACCACTATTCTTTGAGGGAACCAATCATTGCAATCACCCAAGTAAAATAAGTAAAATTTTTATCTTTATTTTAGATTTAGTTTATTTTATTTTATTTTATTTTATTTTTTTATTTTTGCAATTTGGATCTTTGGTAATACTAGAGACTGGCTTTCGTTGGGCAGGATTGGCGCCTAACACCTTTCAATCGTATCACCTGATGCTCGTACCCATAATTTATTTATAGATTTTTTTTCTTTATCTGTCTAGAACCAATTTTTTGTTCCTAAACCGTAAAACTAGGTGACAAATTCATAAAAGCTATCAAAATGATTTTTCCTTTTGAAATCCTTAAAATAGATCTATACTCGCGGATTGAGGTGTTTTCACATACAAATGTTCATCAAGAAATAAGAAGGAAAATTCATAGATCTTACTGGATATACTACTTTTTAAGGTATCTCATACTGCCAAAGAAAATAGAACTTCAAGTATTATCTTAGATTTACTTGCCACTTCCAAAAACATATCAACGAATCACTCTTTTTAGGTTTTTATGACTTTTTCATGTATAGAAAATACTTTTATATTACATCTATATACACATACGCATATATGTATGTATATATATATGAAAATACTAACGTTCAAGACTTCATAGGGATGTTAGTATTCTCTACAATATTGTTTTTCAATAATACCCTACCCATTTTATCTTTTAGTGAAAAAGACAAGGATATGTGGTCTTTTACATAGTAAATGCTTATTTAAATAATATATCATCTTTTTTTACCTAATAAATGCTAAGAAAATTTAATTTTTGGATTTAAATGTATTGTTGTAGTAAATGCCTTGTCAATCAATGTAAACAAGTATTTATTATGTAAAAGATCGACATATCCCTGATTTTTTCACTAAAAGAAAATATGAATAATAGTATTATTGGAAAACAAATATGTGGTGGACAATGCTAACCTCTCTATGAGGTCTTGGACATTACCATTCCTGATACATACATACATATATATATATTGAAAATACAAACATGATTATGATAATGCCTCCAGTCGAGAGTTACCTCGTTTCCATCTATCTGTGTATCCATCCATCTATCAAGTCTTACGTGGCCTAGCCACTACATAAGGTTGCAGTCATTAGCCCATTATTCATTTGAGAGCATGGATTCTCTCTATCCATCGATCAATCTGTCAATTCATTGATAAATTATCTATGGTCTTAGGTATCTACGAAAACACATCTTTCTAAAAAATGTTAGTTATCATAAAATAGGAACCAATTCCATATAGTGGTCTTGGTTGAGTAGAAAAGCTAAAAAAAATTACGATAAATGTACTCAGAAGATAAATCTATAGAAAAATTGTGAAAATTTGGCTAAGTCCTAAAATTGGTCATTTTAAAAATACTTCAAAATAGGGAATTCATTAAAAAATAAGAATATTCCAATAATAATAATAAGACATTATTGAATTTATGAGATTTTACTTCGAAGAAAATTATATATTTTTGGGGAGAAATTTTTTATTGGATGTAGAAAATAAAATTTTTCTTGAATACAAAATTTAGATTTTGATTCTTTTAGTTTTTTATTTTTACTGGATCAAAATGGGGGCTTTTCCCTTATTTGAATTAAATAACTTAAAGTAACTGAAATGTTTTTAATTAAAGTAAGTTGGTGAATAATGGAAAGATGGCGGTGGCTAGCAGTGCCATTCCAAGTTTTTGCCTTGCAGTAGGTAGTAGTGCCACTACTAATATGATTTTTGGCAATGGGAATAAAATTTTGGCGATGCCATCGGTATCCTTGAGCCAACAGCCCTAATTTCTGGGTTTTCTCTTTGATTTTTCAAAAACTTTTCCAAACTCTTTCCCAAGTATTTTTAATAAAATATAATCCAATTAAATCTTAAAACTATTATTTTACATTATTTTAACACATTTACACCATATAACCATGCATATGATTTAAAAGAAAATAACCTAGATATCGAAAACCTAATCTTGATTAATTCATTTTCTCCATGGAAACTGTAATTAATTCCATCTTCTATGATCCTCGGTGCCAATATCAACCTTCCAAGTTTTCATTTGGTTGAACTCTAAGGTTTTTCTTTAGCCAAATCATGATTTCTATACAAGATCTTTCGAATAATCTCCCACTCCTCGGGATCTATGCTGAATTTAATTCTTCTCGTCGGTCTTCTTTTATAGTCATCTTCTGAATTTTTGATCGTCTTCTCCAATAAACCTTTCTTTTCTAGATCGGGTTCTCTGTGATCTTTATCTAAAACGATGTTGGTGTGATGCTGGCCAAAGAGCTTCCAACGATCAAGTTAATACTAGATAAAAATTTTGAAATAAGGACAAGAAATTAGAGTAAAAGAATTCAATGTCACTTGTGCCCTAGGTTTGAGTGAGAGAAGCTTTCTTATTTATATAGTGGACTCTTTATTGGGGATAGTTAGCTCAACTGTAACCACTTTCCCGTGTTTTCTAGCATTGATGATAATAAATCCCATGATGTTTTGGTGATAATGAAGACCCACTTCTTATGGTTCTTGTAACTTACATGAGTAGTGGCCTTAAATATGTAACTTATCCAACTTGGTGACTATCTAGTTCCTCCAGTTGACTCAGTCAAGTTATATATATACTACTCCCTTCGGAACTATGTATATTTTACCTTGACAATAGAGCATATTGTAATGAAGTTTTCTATTTGGGTAATTTGTGGTGACTAGTTATAGTATTTTACTATATTGCTACTTGGATAGCTTTGTGCAATTCCCTTAGTGTATCAATCTTCTTAGAATAATCCCAAAAATAGGAAGAGAAGTAGTAGTAGCAGTTATAGTAGTACCATTTACTAATTAAGAGTAGGAAAATGAGAAGAAGTAGCAGCATCAGCTACTAAACAAGAATATGAGAAGAAGAAGAAGTAGTAGCATCAACTAATGAGTAAGATCAAGAAGAGAAGAAGAAATAGTAGCAGTAACTGATAATAAAACTTGGTTGAATCACTTTTGTGTTTTAGAAAAGGTTCAGATGATGTGGAAAGGGGTCGGCTCCTTGAGGAGGTCAAATCTTGTTTGGATGAAATAACAAAGGGTTAGCTCCTTAAGGAGGCTGATGAAATAGCAAGGGATCGGCTTATTGAGGAGGTCAACCCTCCTTCAAATGAAAATAACAAGGAGTTAGCTCCTTGAAGAGGTTGAACCTTCTTTGGATGAATATAACAAGGGTCGGCTCTTGAAAGATCCCAAATCTTTTGTTGATAAAATAGTAAGAGGGCCGACTCCTTAAGGAGGTCGAACCTCATTTGGATGAAAATAGTAAGGGCTCAGCTCCTTCAGGAGGCTAAATTTCCTTTCGATGAATATAGCATAGGGTCGATTTCTTGAGAAGGCCAAACTTTCTTTGGATATAAATAATAAGGGGTCGGATCATTAAGGAGGTTGTACCTCATTCAGATTAAAATAACAAGGGGCCAACTCCTTGAGGAGGTCAAACTTTATTTGAAAAAATATAAAAAGGTTTGGCACCTTAAGGATGTTGAATCTTTTGTGGATGAAATAGTAAGGGGGTCAACTATTCGAGGAAGTTGGACCTCCTTCGGATGAAAATAGTAAGGACGACTCCTTGAAGAGGTTGAACATCCTTCAAATGAATATAGCATGGCGTCAACTCCTTGAGGAGGCCGAACCTCTTTGAGATGCAAATAGTCATAAGTCGACTCCTTTAGTAGGTCGAACCTCATTTGAATGAATATAGCAAGGGTCGGCTCCTTGAGGAGGTCGAATCTTCTTTGGATTAAATAAAAAGGTGTCGACAATCTATTTTGAGGAAAGAACAAAAGGGGTTGGACCAGCCAAAGAAGTCTAAATTTTTTAATTGGGTTTACAGGTTGGATTGGATTAAAATGGATCCGATTACCCTTATTTAGTAATTTTATAATCCCTAAGAAGGGGATATTTTTGGTCCCTACAATGCCCCCCCTAGGACCTTAGATCTTGAGTTTTAAGAATAATTTTCATTACTTGTAATTAGTAAGTGGTATGCATTGATTTTGTTGACCTTTTTGAGTTGAGGGTTTCCCCCATGCAACTCGGTTGAGATAAAGTTTGGATCATTGATTTTTGACTTGTCGTCAACCCCTTGAGTTGAAAGTTGCCTCAATGCAACTTGATTAATGTAGAGCATCAACTTTTAGCCGTAAACTTAGTGTCATGTCGACTCTTTGAGCTAGAGGGGGACATGAAACTTGGTTAAGAGTAGAATTCAAATTCCTAATCTTAGATTACGTATCATGCTGACTCTTTGAGTTGGGAGTCCACGGTTTCATGCAACTAGATTTAAAGAGAGGGTCTTAATCATAAACTCATTGTCAAGCCAACTCTTCAAGTTAGGATGTTGTAGCTACATGTGACTTAGTTTATAGTGAGAGCTCTTTAGTTTTTAGAGCGTGGGCTCCTAGAACATGGATTCTTTGATTGAAAATTCAGTTTTTTTAGGGAATGGGCTCTTTGAAAGTGATGGCTCTTTGATGTTGATGCATGAGATTCTTTTCTTTGATAACAAAGGTTTTTTATGGTGAAACGAGAGCTTCTTTGTGAGAGAAACTATTTATTTGTGAAGCGCGAGCTTCTTATTGAACGAGGGCTCTTTAATAATGAAACCTGAACTTCTTAGTAAACAAGAGCTTGTTGATTTAGAAACTAGCGCTAATTGATTAGGAAGTGAAGGCTTTTTTTTGGAAATGAAGACCTTTTATTTTTATAGTCGTAGTGTTTTGCACCTTGTCGACTTTTTAGCTATGGCTCTTAGATTTTATAGTCGCGGTGACTTGGCGGCACATGAGTTTAAAGCTATGGATCTTCAAGTTTGTATTTACGGTGACTTGGCGGCATGTCGACTTTAGAGCTATGGCTTTTCGGGTTTATAGCTGTGGTGACTTATTATCATATTGACTTTAAATCTATAGCTATCACGTTTATAGTCGTAGTGACTTGACGTCATGTTGACTTTAGATCTATGGTTCTTCAAGTTTATACACTCGGTGACATGAAGTCACGTCGACTTTAGAATTATGGTTCTTCAACTTTATAGTAATGGTGACTCGTCATCACATCGAT
Organism: Akebia trifoliata; assembly: GCF_017979445.1. Taxonomy (NCBI): domain Eukaryota; kingdom Viridiplantae; phylum Streptophyta; class Magnoliopsida; order Ranunculales; family Lardizabalaceae; genus Akebia; species Akebia trifoliata. The sequence continues at coordinate 11,036,111 of NC_141377.1, read as the reverse complement.
TTTAGATTTTTGGTTCTTCAAGTTTATAGTCGTGGCGACTCAATGCCACTTAGAGCTAATAATTTCAAGCAAATAAAAATTTTGAGGCCATAGGATAAATTACCATACCGACTAAGTCGATTGGGATAATTCCAAGCAACTTGGGTTTTGATGCCATAAGTCTAACTACACTGTCGAATCATCAAGTTGGGATAATTCCAAGCAACTTGGGTTTGGAGTCGTAGATTTTTTATCGTGTTGACTAGTCAAGCTAGGTTGCCCCTAGGTGACTCTTAAACTTTTTTGGAAGTCTTCTTTCCTTAATGTGGCTAGGTCTTAGTTTTTTGAGACTTAAAATAGTAGAAAATTAAGATGAATAATCTATATTTGCATGATTCAGGATTACCTTAATTATAGTTGATGTTGCTCAGCTTAAGTGTGCTTAACGATTTAATTCTCCTTTGGCTCTATAGATTTTATTGATATGCTTGGCATCCAACTATGACTCACTGTAGACCACTAGTTGGGTAAATGAGAAGTCATTTCCAATCTCAAGATGATAACATTGTATCTTGCTTCGTTGTCGGAGGCTCTGAGTCCAAAGAGGACTATTTTCTCTAGCTCGAGTTTCTCGAGGCGTAATTAGTTTATTCTTTTTCTCAAGCCTTTATTGTTGGAAGATCCATTCACTATAAGTTTCCATTCAATCTTGGATGTCAACGGTTATAGTATTGTTTCTTTTATACCCTAAGGTAGTTTTGCTAATACTTTTTAAGACCACCCAGATTTTATGGATATTATAATTGTCTATCAAAAATTTAAGAACAATAGCACCTTCATTAGGTCCATATATTCCTTCCAAATCTTGGTAAGAGAAAAATATGGATGATTATTTTTTTTTTTTGAAAATGATCAAGTCTATCATGATTGAAGTCGAATATGGTAAACTTCTCGTCCTTTGACTCCTTTCTGATCAAGTTTATTCTTCTGAGTTGATTTGTACGATTCATTGGCATAACCTTTCATCCATAAATCACATTGATTTATATTTCTCCCTGACTTTGTTGTTCCTACCCACTTGGTAGTGGAGGTTGGAGTTGTTGTCGATTAGTGTGATTTTTTCTCGACTGTTGTAGAATACGTTACAGGGAATTATCTTGATGAAATAAGATATGAGTCTTCTCATATCTTGGCATCTTTTGTTTCTTGATGTATTCTCTTACTTCTAAACTGAGAGAAAAATGCTCTATTGACTTTTTTTCCAATGCTATCAATTCATTGGGTTTTTTCCTTCTGCTTCTATAGTACCAAGTCGAGTTCATCACGGTTGATGAATTCATCATATTTTCCTTCCTTAAGACTATTCTGCTACTGGTCAATTTGTAATTTTTTATTATGTTCTCCAGTCTATTCTGTATTTATGGCTGGCTCATTTTCTATCTTTCCCTATTGCTAATGTAAATTCTCTTGGAGAAGGTTATTCCACATTCCTAGTTGTTCCACTTTGCGATTGGGAACATCATTTGTGTCTTAAGGCAGTTCTGTCTCTAAACCATTGAGTTGAGTTTGTAATCTAGCATTCTCTTGGTGTAAGGTGGTCATTATTTTTTTGTTGTTCTTGTATATGGTTTTGCACCCTTTGAAGTTGGTCTTGCAGAGATTGGAGAATCTCTGCTTGGTTTTGTAGCTGGTCGAAGGTACTAGCCATAAAAGAGGGAGATGAAGAAGAAGATATTTTTGAGTAGTTTTGTATACATGTGAAATTACAAAAAAAAATGTTCTACTAGTTTGACTTCAACTAAATAGATAACTACCTTGTTAGGGACTAAGAGTCTTCTTAGTTAAGAGTATTGTTTTGCAAAGCAACCCTCTAGGTTGATTGTGTACCGTATGTAAGATATGTGTTATGAATTTCCCTTAAGATTGGTGAAGGTTTTTTTATAGAGAGAATGAATGATAATGACTTTTTGTGAAGGCAAGTGTTGAAAGTGGAGAAAACTTTTTGTTGGTGGGAAATTTTGGATTTTCTTTCATATCCCATAGATGGCGCCAAAAAGTATGGGGGTTTTCTTCAAATCTCCTACTCTTTGAGATTTGTGCTGATATTAATATGTCTTTCCAGTCTTCTTCTCTGGTTTTAAGATTCCAATTGTTTTCTCCGATAAACCTTCCTTTTTATGGCATCTTCTTTGTGATCTTTATTTGAAAATACATCAGTGTGGTGTCAACCAAAGAATCTCTAATAATCAAGTTAGTACTAGATGAAAATTGCATTTCAAGGATAAGAAAATGAGAGTAAAGGAATTCTTTGTGGCTTATGCCCCAAGTTTGAGTAGAAGAGGCCTCCTTATTTATAGAGTGAGCTCTTTAATGGGGGTAGTAAACTTAGTTGTAACCATTGACCCTTGTTCTGTAACATTTATGATAATAAAATCCTATGATGCTATGATGATAATGAATACCCACTTCTCATGGTTCTTGTAACCTACATGAGGAATGACTAAATATGTAATTGCTCTAACTTAATGATTGTTTAGTTCTTCGAGTTGACTCTGTTGAGTTATGTGTTTGCAACTCTTTTAAGCACCATGTGCATTTTACCTTGGAAGTAGAGTATATTGTAAAGACCTTTGCTACTTGGGTAGCTTTATGGTGACTAGTCATAGTACTTTACTACGTTGATACTTGGGTAGCTTTACACAATTCTTTTACTGTATCAATCTCCTTAAAGTAATTCTCAAAAGTAGGAAAAGTAGTAATAGTAGTATCAATTATTAAGTAAAAGCAGCAGAAGAAAAATAAGTTGTAGCATCAGCTATTGAGCATGGACAAGAGAAGGAGAAAAGTAGTAGCATCAACTAATGAAGAAGAGCAGAAGAAGAAGAAGAAGTATTAGTATCAACTACTAAGCAAGAACATGAAGAGAAAAAAAAGTAGCAACAACATCAACTACTAACAGAACTTGGTCAAATCATTTCAGTGTTTGAGCGAAGGGTCGAATGACATGCCAAGGGGTCGGCTCCTTGGGGAGGTTGAACCCTCTTTAGATGAAATAAAAAGAGGTTGGCTCCTTAAAGAGGCCAAACCTTTGTTGGATAAAATAGAAAGAGGTCGGCTCCTTGAAGAGGCTGATGAAATAACAAGGGGTCGACTCCATGAGGATGTCGAACCTCCTTTGGATGAAAATAACAAGGGGTTGACTCCTTGAGGAGACCAAACCTTCTTTGGATGAATATAAAAAGATTTGCCTCCTTGAAGATGCCGAACCTTCTTTAGATGAAATAGTAAGATGGTCGACTCCTTGAGGAGGTTGGACCTTCTTCGGTTGAAAATAGTAAGGGGTCGGCTCTGAACCTCCTTCAAATGAATATAGTATGGGTTGGCTCCTTAAAGAGACTAAACCTACTTTGGCTGCAAATAGAAAGGGATTGGCTCCTTGAGGAGGCCTAACATCCTTCGGATGAAAATTGCAAGGGGTCAACTCCTTGAGGAGACTTAACCTCATTTGGATGAATATAAAAAGGGTCGACTCCTTGAGGATGCCAAACCTTCTGTGGATAAAATAGCAAGGGGTCCGACTCCTTGAGGAGACTGAATCTTCTTCGAATAAAAATAATAAATGGTCGGCTCTTTGATTTAGTTATTTGGTTAATCTCTAGGAAGGGGATATTTTTGGTTCCTACAATTTCCTTGGTTTAAAGTGAAACCCTTGGCGAGGTGGATCTTTTTCCCTTCTTCACAGAGTCTGGGTTCTCACTCTATGATCTTCGAATTACGGCTTCAAGATTTAGGGAGGTTAGGATTTTGTTTCAGAGAAGTGAGTGAAAGAGAATGACATTGTCATGCAGCAGGTCCGAGAACGATATTCTCATAGAGTAGGTTTTCCACACGCTTTTTCATCTGTTCTTGACACATCATCATCTCTACTAGCTAGATTAAAAATGAATTCTCTGGCATCGTTTTCCCTTGCTATGAACCTCCATTGATCTCTTTGATTTGGTTCCCTATATCATAACATGAACTTAAAACTTAATTCTTGTTGTTTTCATGGACAAACGATGCAAGGCATGTAGCGATGATTCGTACCCTTTAATCACATACACCTCGAGATCTATCTTTGGACGATCAGACTTGCTTCCGTTCTTTGCCTTCTTGTTGTCTCCACCCTAGGGTACCAATGGGGTATTGAAAAAGCCTTTGTTGCCTAAGTCAATTATGAAACAAAGGATTAAACTTATAACATAATCTTTATTAAGGTTTGGAAGCCCAAAAACCTTTAACTTACCATTCAATATCTATTTATAAGGTTCACTCCCCCCAATACATTAATTTGGTAGTTTCCTTATACTACATCTTCTTTATAGCATTTCTTTATTCCATGATCAGAACGAGTTTCACTATGATCCTAATGGTTTATCTCTATCAAATCCTTGGATCTTCTCTTGCACTTATGTCTTCACTTTATCCCACCGATTCATCACCTACCTAAAAGGAATTAAAGCCCATCTAAGATCCAGTCTTCCAGAAAACTTCCAAATGCACCAATGAGTTAGAAATTATGTCTTCACTTTATCCCACCGATTCATCACCTACCTAAAAGGAATTAAAGCCTAAGATCCAGTCTTCTAGAAAACTTCCAAATGCATCAATGAGTTAGAAAAAACTCGTCGTCAACCTCAACAACTAATGACCCATTACAGTCTGCGCCTTGAAGGGGCGAAATACTCCCATATCATGCTTGAGGACTAGTGCATGGCTCAGATTGACTTCACATTATACTCTATAATATAAATCTCAATCGTTAGATTTTGTATTTATATGGTTGAGATTATATTGAATGTATGAGTTCCTTTTTAGTCATTCACTTTCCAATAATATCTATACACTTTTTGTCTTTTAATGAAAAAGATAAGGGTATGTTGGTTTTTTGCATAATAAGTCTTTACTTACTCAATAAATTCAAGGGACATTTAGTCTTTTAAATTAAATGCTTTGTTTGTAGTAAATATTTTGGCAATCAATTCCAACATAATTGAAAGCGCCCTCTATCCGCGGGGTGTGCAGATCCACTTTTGACCCTTGAGGTTTGGGAGTCGCCATCTAGTTATTGTGGTCTAGGAACCAACTGACTTTAAAATGGATAAAAACTACTCTACTACAGAAAATCTGAATCCGGGGATCATGTTACGGGGTTGGAAGGTGTTAGCTACCAACCCCTCCCGGCCATTGCCGGTCTCTACTTATCCCAAATAAATCTACATCGCTAATGACAAACCTAGATAAAAAAAAATTAAAAAAAAACTTACCTTCGATCTACAAAAGTGCTATTCCCTCAGATCTGGCGAAAACATCTCCTTGTATCGTATTCCTTACTTCGTTCTATCTTCGGATCTGATTTCTGATCTTCGAGGTAAGGTATCTCCTTCTTGGATCTGGGTGCTTCGAATTTGTTGTGGATTTTTGGGATGTTTTTGAGAGGTTTTTTGGTATTTTTTAGGCTAAAATCAGAGTAAGGTGTTAGGGAAGGAGTTGGGGCTCCAAAATTAGGGTTTTGGAGAGATTGTGGAGGCTT